>NW_009602616.1:12714-27454 GCF_000690535.1 Cariama cristata | reverse complement strand
TAGGAAAATCCTTATTAAAAAGTTACTTTATCATAGTCACTACGTCTACAGAGAGTTTCAAGTCATTGATAGTAAATTCATAGACCACTTGAACTGTGTTACAAATCCTTATCTATTCTACACCCTATATCTACACTGATAGAAAGACTTGTGCTGCTTTGAACTAGACTGAGACAGCAATAACCGTAACACTTGGTGTATCTGAAACTGCTCCCAAGCTATAGCATCTTTCTTTTTATAAGCATACTGAATTAAGTAATCTAGTTGCACAAACAGTAAATTCAAGATTCAACAGGAATATAAGGAGAAATAAACTAAAAGCAATTATTTTCCAAACTTTATTTACTCTTTGTGTATGTGTGTGGGGGGGTGTGTGTTTACCATACAAATAACATACAGTAAGTTGCATAATTAGATATTTATGAAACTTGGATACTAACAGACGCTTTTATGTATAATTAAGAAGCATACGTAAAATCATGCAACTTCCCTTCGATATCACTGTCAAGGAGGTCCTGCTGGCATCATTCAAAACCTGGAGAATAAATGCCTCACCTTTATCTGCTCTCACCACCAGCAGAATCAGGGGGGCAAAGGATACCCACAGTTAACATCATGCAAGAACACAACTCAGGCACAGAACTAAGGACATGAACAAAGACCTGTAGCAAAGGTGCATTAGCAATTACATGTCAAAAAAAAGTTATAGAAAGAAATTATTGCATACCTTGGCATCCCAGTCTTTATTAAGATAATATATACACGTAACACATCTTCCGTCCCCATTTGGATTATCAACGTGGCGCACGTATCCTGTTCCATTGCCTGGATAGCAAGCCACCATAGCCTAGAGTCAAAGAGTCAAACATGATAATTAACTTTATCTGTGCCTGTGGGAAAAAGTCTACATTTTATCTGTATTAATTCTTAAGTAATTCATACATAAGCAACAACAACAAAAAAGTTAGAAATAATGGGAAAAGAATTTTCTAATCTGTGTTTTCTTTCTAGTTAAAAAACTGGTTTTGAACACAGATGTCTACAACAAAGGCATGAAATACATTGCGAACACCACTGTTAATTAAGGTATGGAAGGTGGGGCCGCTCCCATGTTGTGACTATTTCTTCAGACTTCCCACCCTTGAATAAAATACAAGAGAGGAAAAACGTCTTGTGTACAATTAAGTAGCATGTGCTTCTCCTTGTGATAAGAATACTAATTTTCCAGACTCAGTTTCACAGACAGCTGTCTTTATGGTTTTTGGTTTTTTTTTTCCTTCTGTGTTTCCGATGTAAAGAATTCCTCCTCAAAAAGCAGCGTCAAACTTTATTTTTAGGAGACTTTTTAGACAAGACCATTAGCCCACCTTACTCAATCACTGCAAGTGCATTCTTGGGCTTGTGCTTTGTCCTGTACAGAGGAGGTCTTTGAACCTTTGTTGAAACAAGCCTACATGTACAACAAAAACATCCTTTTTAGTCAAGAAGTGAGAAGTTGAAAACAGACACCGAACGGTAATCTGCAATAACCTTCTGACATCAAAGGACTCCCAGTACAGCAGTATATTTAACTTCCCATGTTGCACTTAGCACAGCTGACTTGAAAGACCCCGAGACGTTGGTTTGGTTTCTGAGTCTTCAGACATGCGGATGTGCGTGTGAAACACACTGGCCATCTTGCCAACGGATGGCCTGATTAGCTTGATTAGCTATCAGTTCACGTGGCCGGTTTGTTGTACGGCACATCCCCGTATCTTTATGCATTTGCTGGAAACCGGAATCATTTCAGGTTTTTGAAAGAGATTGGAACTAAATTTTCAAGGCCACGTCATCCCCTGCTACCACAGTACTCTGATGTCTGCAGTGACAATATCCTATCTGCAAAAAATTGTAACGTCAATTTAAAAGAAAAGCAAAGAAGTGAGCTTCTACCAACAATCCAATGCAGCACTAAAGTCAACAAATGTCTGCTGTCTAAAAAGAAAAAACAAAAATCCCCCAAACTTTCGAACTCAATCATTCCTGTCTAGATTTAGCCTGGTTAAGTCAGAATTTAAAGACCAACCTCTGGATTGCAAACTCTTTCACCTCTCTTACATAAAAATACCCCAAATAGTTTTCCCAATAAATTGTTAACTGTGAAAATGTAACTCAACAGATTAAAAGTATTTCAAATCAACTGTTTCAGTGCATTTTTTGCTTTGTACTGATAATTTTAACTCCCCTCCCCCCTTTAAATGTTAACAAATAAAGCTTTCCAGTTTGCACCACTTGCAAGAAACTGTGCTTCGAGCGGGCTGAGAAATAGTTTCAAGTACTTGCAGTTCAATCAGTAAAATATTTGTATATCACATGCAAGCAGAATGGATTTTGCTACAGCAGGAAACATTTTCAAATCTTTACTTCCACATATACTCTACTAAGGGAAGAAGTAATTTTTTGGTAGCTCCTTCTAGGCAGAAATCAGACTATAGTATTTGCCAAATAGTAGCACTGTGGTTATAAAAAACCCCTAAAAGTCACGCCAAACTTCATTCTTAGGAGATGGAAGTGACTACACTGCAGGAAAAGTACTCAAAACTACAAAGTGCAAAAATACTTGTAATTTTGAGATTAGGCACTTCAGCTTCTCAATCCCTTTACTGCAATCCTAGTGTAGTCATCGTTACAGGTCTCATGTTATGTAAACATATTACATGTATCAAGTAATGTGACCTAATATTTGGCAAAGTCATTACTTATCAGTTTTGCTGCAGGAAGATAAACCCACAAAAAATCAAAACAGCGAGTTAAAGATACGAAATAATGTAATAAGGGTTCTGTAATTTCCTTTCTAAAGGAGAAAAAAAAAAAAGGAACAAAACAAAAGCAAAGCTGGGCTGGAAGAGGAAGATATTTGGTTTCCACTGAAAGCCAATCCTCTTGAAAAAAGTCCCACGTACCACGTAAACCCTATCAAGCTCTCATGGAGAAACAGTGCTGAAAGCAGATCCAGGGCCAATCCTCTAACAGCATTCCTAACAGGAAAGTTTTAATTTAAGGGGTTTTGCTGAGAAGCATCATGTGAATTAAACCCCGACATTAATTATTGCTCAACATCTGCATGAAACAGCTACTAAAACTTATTCAGAATGAAGAAAACAATGAGACCAAGTACCTAGAGCAATGCCAGTTCTCACTGAAATTATGAAGAGTTCAACTCAGATATGCAAAGGTCTTCAGGCACATAAATGACCTAAATATCTGTCACTGAGCTAAAAAAAAAAAAAAAAACAGTTAAAAGTTTAGGACAGTTCCCAGGTCTCTCTGCACAATACAGGTTTTTGTTTCCAAGGGCACACTCGCTTGTCATCTGTTGCTCAAAAAGCTAATTTTGCAGTTAGAGAAGCGTAAATTTGCATCCTATTGCTATAGTATCCTTTATAAGGTACTGAAATGGGTACTTGTTCTCTTTGCTGAAGGGAAATAAGAAAGGAATCTAACATTAACGTTGCTGAAGATAAAAAGAGGACCAGCAGCACTTTTTGGAAAGTCTGGGGAAACACCAGTTGCCATCAACTTCACATGAAGAGCAGCCGTATTCAATGTCAGAAGTGTTCCACACAATCATTTGAGTCTAAAACACTGTCCATGTCTTAAAAAAGCCCTTGTTTTCGACATTACAGTCTGAAACTTCTGCTATCATCAACTGCAAGAGAGGAGAAACAGTTTTGCGGCGATAACTTATCTAATATGTATTTGTTAGAACAGTAAGAATGACTCAGCCTTCAGTAGCAAACTGGAAAGCAAACAAAATTCACAAATTGGCCGGTGTAGTGTAAAATGCATTGCTTTTGCCAGTTAGGGTGACACTTCCCTCTCCCCAGTTGAACTATGATAAAGTCAGTCATAAAACTTAAGAGTTATTTACAGGCCATGGGAAATATATTGCTTTTTGAAACAGTATGAAGCGAGTTTGTGTCAAACTGATATCAAGTCTTGTACTGCAAGATTACCCACACGGGAAGGACAAAAAAGTGACCCAGGTAAATAGTGAAGTCACATACTTTTGTGTTGTCATTGTCACATTTCACAGTATAATTAAGCAAGCAAATACATGTATGCAAAGCAGAGAGAAAATTTGGGGTTTGCAGCTTTGTTTGTTTGCTTGGGTTTTTTTAACACTGCTAATGGCAGTCTAGAGAGCCAGGCATTTGAGAACAGAATGTCCAAGATGCCTTAAGGTTTTAGACTATGAACAATAAAGTTCTTAACTCTCCAAAACAGAGAGCTACCTGTCTTATGAGTTCTCCCATAAAAGTAAGCGATGAGTTCAACTCAAGGCCTTACTTGCATTTTCTTAATAAACACAGAGGTCTCCCCTTTTGCACTTCTTGGGCATTACAACTTTTAAGCATTAAGTAATTATTTAAGTCGCAAAGAATATATTTAAGTGACACACTGGATTTGTTCACCTACTGAATTCCTTTTAATATTAACCTTCCTTAACCCAAGAGCATTCTCTTTTGGTCTGAGCACTCATGCCTAGCACACGAGCGCTGTCCTAAGACACCCTCTGGAATTCATGAGTAATGGAGAAAGCATCCTCGCCACTCCGCAATCCGCCCAACTTGTGTCTATCAAACCCAAGTACTCCCACACTTAAGAAGCTCCTGATGGCTCATTCACATACAGATGTTCTACTTGCAAATGTTTAACTCTGGAAAATTAACTTTAAGCCATCAGCCCGAATGAGCAACATTAAGTTGTTAACAGAAGAACTAATTGAAACCACAGATATTTTTTTTTTTGGCTAAGCATTGGCATCCTTAGTGTCTCAGCCATTACTCTAATTAACAATTAAATGCACGAAGGTAACATCAAAGGGAATAATCCACAACCCATATGGTTTTGTTCACTACGTAAAGAGGCAGCAGCTAAGACACACAACCCTGGGAGGCACAGCACATCAATGCAGCTGAAAATGTGATTTCATTCTGGAGTAGCCTTGACCTCCTTTCACAGAGAAGTCCGACAGCCTCACCCATACATAAAGAAAGAAGACTTGCAGGTAAACAGATGGAAGCTTTTTCCTCTATCCTCTCCATTCCTCTCACAGCTGGATACCTGCAAGTTTAGGTATTGTTCCTTAAAAAAATAAAAGTAATCAATAATAGCAAACTCTTACAAAAGAAGGGAAGATACCAGTTACATGACAATGTAAGATTCCTTAAGAAGGGGAAAAAAAAAAAAACAAAACAGACCCAAACCACAAACATAAAATGGAGAGAGGACGTGTGAAACATAAAATGGAGAGAGGACCGCATGTTCTGTCATATTAATTTATTAATGTAAAATAACTTTATTGTTTAGCTCAGATTAAAGAAAGCTGCATCAGTCAAAGAGATGTCACTTTTGCTGTTTGCTGAAGGAACTGCAAATCTCAGTGAGTAAAACAAGATGTCTAAACGCAAGACCGATGACTTCCTACCAAAATTTATCAGATGCTTTCACAAAGACTTCACTGGAAATCCTTAGCACGGGTCATCTGATAGACTATTCAAAGAAAGAAAAAAGCCCCCACACCCCTGGAATGAAGAACCAAAGAAAAGACAAAATCTGACCTGTCCCTGTTTGGTCCACCTGTGATGTATTTTTAGTTCAAGAATTTGTTCACCCCTGACAAACAACAGTCCTCAGGAAATATATTTCAGTTTAAGCACACATCAGTCTAAGATTTTTCACAAGGTGTACAAAATAACAATCAAACTGAAGGAAAAAAGACTGTATTGGTACTACCTTCTGTGAGAAGCATCAAGATCACCCGATTTAAACAGGCTAATGTGGTACAACTTGGCTTGGGTTCCAAACTCTTCTACGGCAAATTCTTCACAAGCAGAGACAGAAACTTGCAACGAAAGAAAATATCAACGGGGAGAAAATCCTGTCAGCCTTACCCAAAACAGAGGAAGCTGAAAGGGGTAAAACTCTTTGGGACACAGCTAATCCAAGTATTTCTATTCTAACTCTCATCCGAGTAAAATGTTATGCTGATATCCTCCATGATCTAGTAAGCAAGGCTAGAGAACGACGTTTTCACAACAGTAAACAGCGAAACTAGAAAATGTGGAGAGAAACATCAGTCCCTGCCAAGATTCTCTCACTGAAAATCCATGCCTTGCAATCATTGTCAACTGGAGAACCTGCAAGAGGAAAGCAAGCTACTATTTATGGGCTTAAAAATTAAACAACACAGTAGTTCACATGTCCCCAGGAGAGAATGGGAATCTGTAAGCTTGAGTTAGAAGCTAACATAAAGAGGAGACCAACATACTGCAGCAGCTTTGAATCATTCACCTTTAAGCCCTCTCTCCTAATACCGAGTTACCACTACGGCCATTCAATTTGTCTATTAGCACAGGAGTTATGAGCTATCATTTTCTGTTGCATTTTTCTCTGCAGATGTGGTAAAACACCTAGCTGCAGAAAAAAAAGGACAAACCAAAAAAGACCCACAAAAAACCCCAACTACTTCACATACCAGCTATTTGGGTCATCTTCTGGCAAGCACAGAGTGAGCTGCTCTTCCAGGAAAAACCAGCTGAGGGCAAGGAGGACGAGCGCGGCTCTCCGCTCTCCTGGGGCTGCTGAATGCAGCAGCAGAAGTTTAAAGAGGAAACTTGGCTTGGCAAAGCTGCCAGGTCTTGAGCTGGCAAAGGGAAGGCAAACCAAACGGAGAACAGAGATGAAAAATGAACTCAGATAGGAAGGGAGAGAGGAAAAACTGAGAGCTGACATAGCTGCTTACATTATAAATAGAATTGGCACATGGCTATGGACATGGATTCTCCCTTCCATGAGCTTCGAGGGAGTTCAGAAACCAAGGGTAACCTGACCGACACCCCAGCCCTTCCCATGCCTGTCAATGCAATGGCCATTGCAAGATTGCTACTTGCTTTCATACAACCGCATTTCATAAGCATTCAAAATCAAGCAGCATAACATACCATACCATCGAAAGTTTGGCACAACAGATTAATACTTTTACTATGTTGCTTACTGCTAATTTGCCAATCAGGTGTTGCTTTTTGAGACTGAAGTTCAGAGAGAGCTTTGCCAACCTAGCAGTTCAGCAGCAGGCTCTTCAACTTCTCCTCAAATTAAGTCACTGCTTTACATTCATCTTTAGTTTTACATGGCATTACCTGCTTACAACATTCACTTCACACATCCTAGTAAACTGACACAAATCAGAAGGCAGAAACTGTGGCCGCCTTCCACCCAGAAGATCCACGTTGAATTTGGATCCAAACACCTTGAACGTAACCAGGCTGCCACTCAGCAAATAAGCTCGGGTACTTTTTGCTGTAGCTAAAGTTTGGTATTGACCCTTTACTGTTCAACTCTAATTGTGCTCAACAGCAAGATCACACAAAGTTGATTTCCAAATATCGTTCCTTTCATTCATGCATGCCCACAGACTCTTAAGAAATGTTCATGAGCTCTTGAATCGCTGAAGAAATGTGCATACAAGTTTGGATAACTCATCCGTTCTTCTAAATAGCACAGGAAAAAAAACTCAGAATTGCAGTTGCTTAAGTCTGATATTCAGGAAATGACTGTGAATGTGGGATGTGCTCGCACCTGGACAAATACATCAAAGATCTAAAAAAAAAAAAAAACAACTTACATAGGATAGAGAAGCTCCCATGAAACTACCAAGCAAGAGCCATTAACCAGGGGGAGACGGTGGAGATTCTCGCTGCGGGAACAGAAGGCACAGAGGCTTTGACTGAGCCCTGAAGAAAGCGTTTTTCCAATTGCCCTGCATCTCAAAAGGTGAATCCATGAGCGACCAAAACCAGTGTTACAGACAGACATAACAGGAAGACCTAAAATACACTTCCTAACTCCCGGCTGAAGTCCCGCAGCCCCCACCGCTACTCAACGGAGATAACAACATTTAAACATTAATGAGGTTCTCTCTGCTCTCCCATACCTCAGCTTGTAAAGCCGCAAGTCTCAAATCTCCAAAGGCAAAGAGAAGAGATCGCCGAGTCAGCTCACAAGCTTCAGGGGTAAAAATAAAGATTGTATCTTCCTTAATTGTTAACACACTGGCATTTGACAGGCTGCTAGCCAAGTTAGGCAGGACAGGCCTATTCTCAAAATTGTGCCAGTTTAACCAAAAGGTGCAGTTTTAAAACTGAATCAGTGAAACCAGTGCCAATACCCTTGCAGTCCTCCAATCTTATGAAGGCCTAGCTTCCATTAACTTACTCTAACCGCTTATTAGGAAAATAAATTAGGAAAATAAAAACTGGGTTCAAATCTAATAAAGTATACAGAGAGCTGTGCTCTGGCTTAAACATATTAAAAAAAAAAGTAACGTTTATCTAATGCATCTCTGAATATAAACAACATCTTCAAGCCTAAAGCACCTGCATTCCCTTAAAAAAAGGAAAAAAGATTTAAAAGATTTAATATGAGCACATCCAAGCCATGTTAGTGCTTCAGAGCGCTAATAGCTCCCCTAAGGTTCAATATGACTCATTCTGATAGTTTCGATATCAAAGTCTACTACAAACTTTAAAAAAAAAGTCAACAACCTAGAACAAACAAACAAACAAAATCCCCCAGATATACCTAACCGAGGCTTCCCAAAGGCAGCAGATGACAAGCCCTGTTCCCAAGGGCAGAAAGTTCTCTCTTAAAAACTTTGGAGCAAACACAACACTCAACTTCACAGCTGAGAGGGGTTTAAAGCATACTTTGATTCGTGTCAGCCTAAATCTGTCTACATTGTCATTAAATAAGTTGACCAATACACTTCAGATTCAAACAACTGCTGAATAATGTAAAATGTGTCCGTAGAATTGGCTGGCCTCCACGGATAACTCCCCATTCTCTCCCAGAGAAGTAAGCTGGTGACTCAAGTGTTTTGGCACTGTACAAAACTTTGACAAAGTTGTAAGTCAATCAACACAAATTTTAAGATTTTGGTTTTAATTTAACATCGTAAATGCTCTGAAATGAATACAACCATTTAGAAACTTTTTTCCCCAAGATGGGGTAGAATGTTCTGCTCTTGCACGAGACTAGTCAACTTACTAGTTTCATCACTAACTGTTCAGAAAGACTGCGGAGAAGCAACATCTTTAAGAACTAAAATTAACACAACACTAAAACAAATTACAACGGTGCACTAAAATAGTAAGAAGTTAAGCCTCATTCAGCTGCATCACTTAAAATATAGTCTGACAGTAGTTTGTGGACACCAGATTTCCAGAGCCAACCGCATGACATCAGCAGGCACACTGCTGGATGACACATGAAAAAGCGTGGTTATCTATTTTAAGATTATTACATACGATCAGTGACTTTGTTTACTCGTGCGAGTAAACTGAACTTACATTACCTTAAAAACAAAGCATGCACACTAGCCCAAACTTTAAAGCTGGAGACTTTTTATACTTCTTACTACCAGGAGAGGCTGGGGAGGAAGAAACACTAAGGATTAAGGGTGGGCAAGGGGTGGCTGGTTTTTATTTTTAAACAAAACCTCACTATAATAGCTGTGAAAGCGAACAGCTGAGAGATTTGCCATTTAAAAGAGTAGCACTCATCATCACTACCATTCTCCCCCCAAAACTATACATAATGAGAAGCCTGGAACTTCTTCCCTATAGAAGATAAGAAGTTGTACATGATAGTTTTGCTAAACACTAAGATAAATTAAAAAAAAAAAAAAATATATATATATACATAAAAAGGAGTGATTTTAGTTATTTCATTTCTTACTTAGAACTGTGATTTTGTTTCTGCTTTAAGGAGAAAAATAACTATATAACTGAAATTTAGCTTGCAGGAAAGATATGTGTATATAAATTTGAATGTTGTCCAACTGCACAGTAATAGGATTGCATGTTTAGTACTATGGTTAGCCAAATACTTAAAGGTACTTGCGTACTGTAAGTACCTTAAGTTTACTGCATCTACATGAACATTTACTGAAGTGTCCAAATCAGGGTGTCAGCTACCACCTCTAGAGATTTTAATCACAGAGGATTTAATGCCTTAAACACTATGTTAAGGAAAATGATTTTTAAAATAGTTTTAAATTATATTTGCAAGGGAACATACATGATTCAGCATGCCTACAGCACTCCAAACTTGACACTATCCACCACAGCATTCAATCCTATTATTAGAGTCCAGAGCATTATTCAAAATTATTTATAAATTAAAAAACCAAGTAACTATGCACTGAAATGCTAATAGACAAAGTGCTGCTTTAATTTATATTAAGACTGCACCAAAGTCTGACTAAAGTTTAAAGCCAAACAGCAAAACAAACAGCCTGTAATACACTTTCAAGTCACCTACAATTTAAATCCAAGAAACGCTGACTCTGCCCACACCACTTTTTATGGGCTTTCACACAAAGTATCTCCATCCAAGCCCTTCTTTACAATCCCACCATTGCACTGGAATAGGACCTCTCCCCCAGCTGGTATGAACACCGCTCAGGGGTTTTTTTGTTTGTTTTAACCAGATCACCCAGTGTATCCAGTTCAAACGTAAGCAGGCATTATACAAACCCACTGGTGTTCCAGCTGTGTCGGGCTCCCACCGGTGCCTGGGGAAAGCCTTGAGGAACAGCTGTGGCCACGCAGAGCTCAAGGCTGACCACGAACCCCAGGAGCACGACTGCCGACTGCGAGTCGGAAAAGTGACTCCAAAACCCACCCCACCTTCCACCTTCTGTCCCAGCAGAGCCAGTACCTTATTTCAGGTTCAGGAGGCTGAGGAATGCGATGTATTTGCTCTTGGAGTACGTGGCCGTATGAGCACAAGAAAGATCTCAGTGTACCCAACACTGCACCAGGCAGGGAGAAACACCGGAGGAAACTGCCTGTCCTCACCTAGCCCATACAAAAGCCCCACCGGCATCTTAAACTCCAATTCAGCTGACTCAACAGCAAATTTATGCTCATGGTAGCAAGAAGATCATCTTTAGGTTATGACCTCCTACAGAGAGCAGAGCTCCTTGGTGCTGCTCCAACAGGATTTTCCCACTCTCCCCATCGGTCACAACCACTTCTGCCTCAAGAGACGAGCGTGATGGAAAAACACATCACCCTCGTGTCTTGGGAAGAATAAAATGTGCTGCATTATCAACTATCAATTGATTGAAAGGAACTCATCTGGTTTGTTCCAAGTCCATTTGTATTTGGCATTAGGAAACTGCTACGACAACCACCGATCCAGGCAAAAAAGATACCTACTTTCCTCCTTGCCACTATCTCAATAACAAAAATAAAATATTATATATTCTTCAAATTATTCACCCTTCCTAAAAGGCAAGTAGGCTTCTCCACAGATCGGCCCTTTTCTGTAAACGACTAAAAAACCTGTCGATGCTATCTGTCCAGGCTCCAGTCAATCAACATTGCTATGACTGTCTGTAATTCAACAAATACTGTGGTTAGAAGTAGGATGCTAACCTCAAACTCCAAATTTCCTCTAAAAATCAGAAGGCGGCAGAACCCAGACTCCTCACAAAGTGATGATGTAAGCAGAAAAGCCAAGGCGTACAAAACCTGACAGGAACAAGAAGAAAGCCTCTCCAAAACAACTTGGCACTGAGATTTTTCCCTCCTTCAAGGCATTCAGAAGAGAACAGAACCAGGACTTCTCTCCCCAGATGCTCACACAGAAAGTCAGAAATCCTAACACAGGCTGAGTTAGCGTGCAGCCAGTACTTGCATACGCTTAAACCTTCTTAAAAACACCGCATTCAGTAAAAAAAGGAAGTACACTGTTCTACACCCCACCCAGAAATGGATTTCGAGACAGGACATGCACGCCTCATTCTCTCATGTTTCTGCAGAAAGGTTTTTCCGTATGTCCCTAAAAATCCAGTCACCAGGAACTTCTCTGATGACCCAGAAGATGGTTAGGGCTTTACAACCTACCGTACTCACCGGGGTGAGATTGCAGGGATTAGCAGCGGTAGCCGAGATCAGAGGTGTCACATCAGACCATGAGGACTCTTCCACAGGACATATTTATGCAACCTACACGCAAGACCTGCGGCGCTTAAGTTTTATTTTTCAAAGCCTGTTCCCAGCTTTAAGTTGTGACCCAAAAAAAAAAAATAAAAATTTTTAAAATATGTACAAGAACATACTTGACGAAAAATTGTTTGCCTCAGTCTCCAAACACCATGAAACAACTCAAGGATATGAACTCCTCATCATCTTAAGCAACAGCAGTGGAAGTTACTGACGGACAGACGATGTACAGTGAAACGAAAGGAAGATGAAGAAAGCAAGCAGACATCAGAAGGAATAACAGCACCGACAAAAGTCTGCATTACCAGAAGGGGGGAAATAATGGTGAGTACTGTCAGAACTAAGGAACAAGTGGAACAACGATCAATTCTGAGAAACACTAGATTCCAGATTTCTGCACAAGAAATGAACTTCCCTTCAAGTCAGCAGGCAATCACTTCAGATTTCAGGGTTGGTAGAAGTATACTTTTCAGCCGTAGACCATATTCTAAAATTACATTTCTACATCATTACTGGAAATAAGCAACAGATCTTCTAAACCACACATCTATTGTACGCTAACAGTGGATAGTAGTTTCCGCATAGGAGACAGCATTTCAGGAAATTACCTGTGGGCTGCCAACTGATTTACTAACTTCTGCTATGTGTTGTAGGTGACCCTGTATCTTTACGCTAAAGACACTACAGATGCCAGAACTCACTTTGTATGCTAAGTCTTCACCTCATCCGAGATGTGCAACCAAAGAAGAGGAAAACCAATTTTGAAGCCAGAGAAAGGGAAGAGGAGGGAGGAAGAGGAGGAGCAGGTAAGGACCCATGGATGGCGGAGGCACTTGCCAACCGAGTGCTGCAATAACGAAGGGAGCAAGTTCCACAGCACAGGTTTTAATTGCGACTGCCCTGCTACTAACCCCATGAAATCAAGCTGTAAGCACTAACGACTAAGATACGCCATCAGGCCTCAGCTATAATTGCTTTTCTGTGTCCTCCAGTCCCTTAATCAACCCCATTACAAAACATCTCGGACACTGGAGGTTACTCTCAGCCCACAGAATTGCAACTGAAAAGAAAAAAGCCACCGCTCCAGGCACAGCACATTGCTGCCGTGCAGAAGGCTGCTCACATCATCCGTCTCCCACATAAAACGTTCACATGGAGCAGCCTTCCAAAAAGCTACCCTCCTCCAGCTCTCCAACAGCAGCTCTGCCCTCAACCTATCAACTGGTCCCCCAGCATGGCACACACACACAAACCCCAACATGCCAGTAAAAAGACTGCAATATATTTTATTCCCAGGATCGATACAAGCAATGCTATGCAGTTACCAGCAAAACAACTGAAAGTTACTCCAGAAAGCAAGAATTCACTTCCTCTGTAAAGGCAACCTTAATTAAGGGTTCCCAAGCCAAGATAACCCTGCCTTGCAAATGAAGGGCTGATGATGGAAAAAAAAGTCTAAGAGATTTTTCAAAGGGAGAAATCTCAAAGGGACTCCACCTTCCCATCACTGGCAAATTCTGTTCCTCACTGAGTCCCTGAAGAATCGTTCCCTCTAGAAAGCTGCACCCAAACTGGGAGAGGGAAAGGGGGGGGGGGGGGGGGGGGCAGGAAGTGTTTTGGAATTTTCAACTCATTCAAAGACAGTTTTTCTCTGGGGTTTCACTACGGAGCTATTACTAGTTGAACTGTAGAAGCTGAAGCCTCAGCGGTGGGGAAGGATCATTTGTTATTAGCTTTGTCTTTCAATGGGTGCGTACCTTCCAAGTAGCAGGATGTGACTGTAGGAAAAACCACAGTAGAAAGTAAAAGTCAGAGATATCACCTCTGCAACATTCATGCTGCTATATGAGAAGACTAAAATGAAAATACAGCTAGTTGATAGTATCTTCATCTACATTTCTTGTCCTGCAGAGGAGTATTTTTTCCCATGTTTACAAGGCTCTTTATAAAGTTATAGGACTAAACAGGTAAAAATAATATCTGTGTGTATATATATATATATATCTATCTCTTATTAGCGTGTATATCTTATTAGCCTTATAGCTTACAATATAACTTTGGCGTAGCCTTTGGCTCATGAGAGAGACCACTCCCATTTTCTATTTTCACTAAGGAAAAGGACAAAGTCAGGACTCCAGTCTAGGAACTCCTGTGTTGTTCTTGAGTCTGTGCCAGGTGTTAGGAGGCCTTGGGGAGTCACTACATGTCATTTTCTCCAAGCGACAATGGAGATTTAATAAAAATTTACTCAAGGAATTAATTTTAATGCATAGGATATGTTGCAGAATCCATCGTAGCCTTGATTGCAGAAAGGTGCACAGAAGGATAAAACGATACCAAGTGCCTGGACAACAAAACGGCAGGTGAAACTTAGGAAAGAGTAAGCGCAAAAGAATATCCTCTGGGGAAAAAAAAAAAAAACCTAAAGAAATAAAAAAGCAGCCTCCTTCTACACAGTGATGTCTTCTAAACTGGATAGCATCACTTTAGAGAAAAACTTTAGTAAATACAGACTGTTCTCCTAAGAACATCATCTCAGCACAGCAGCAGAGGCAACTAAAGTGTCATAAATCACTAGACGGGGAAAGGTAACACACAACACACCAGTATGCCAGCATACAAATTCATGATGTACTTGGGCGTTAAGTACTGTAATTCTGGTTGCCTTGCCTTAAAGGGAGATT
>NW_009602616.1:4076-12604 GCF_000690535.1 Cariama cristata | reverse complement strand
TGAGCTGAAAAGTGTACGGAAGCAAATGCCAGACTTTTAAAACCATAAAAAGTAAAACTACTGGGAAATGAGTTTCACAATACAGAGTCTAGAGACACTGAAATCACCAGGCAGTGGGTTTTAAACAAAAGGAAGTTCCTTTTCCATCTAATCAAACTGCGGGACTCGTTGTTACAGGATGTTGCAGAGGCCAAAAGTACAAATGGCTTTTAAAACAAGATTACATAAATTAATGGCAAATAAGTCCATCCATCTGTGCATATTACGAGCAGTGGTTCAGATGCAACCTCTGGCTCAGAAAATTCCTGAATTGCCAGAAAGTGGATGGTATATAAGAGCATGAGTTTATACACATTTTGAAGCTTCATATACGCACTAATTATTGATTATTTACAACAAATGCATAAGGGTATGAACAGAGATGACAAATACTTGTGTGAAACAGAGACATCCGGTGAGGAAGAACTCCCATCTAGCCAACAGGAGAAGCCAACTTGCTAGAATCTGAAACTAATTACCCAGAGTGCAAAAAGGATCTAAGTTTTGAAGCAGAGTGAGTCATCAGCATTTGAACAGTAAAAACGGCTGGTTTATACTGTGTTTCACTGCATTTTTAATTTACTTTTTTTTTTTTTTTTTTAAGAGTAAGACTGGATACTCTTCAAAACCACATAGCTTTAACCTACAATTCAGGGATGGTCTAGCATCTAGTTCATACAGAAGGTCACTTCAGATGAGCATAACTCCATCTGGCTTCAATTTGCAAGTAGATACAGGGCACGGATGGTCAAACTGGCATCTCCCGAGAGGCATGCGGCTCTTATCTTTCGAACACAGTCCTTGCAGAGGATAGTCCATCGACACGGTGCCTGCAACCGCTGAATACCTGGCAGAAAGCAGCAACTGAGGCAAACCTTGTCCTCTGCACCCCTGCCAGGGGCTGCCCACCTCCCTCAACGCCTGCTCCTTCTCCCTTCTCCTCTCCCTCAACAGCAAAGGGACCCACCACCGGGCAGGAGCAGCAAGTACGCCTGGGGAACACAGATTAAAAAAAAATGGCTAGAAGTTAAACAAGGATTGAGGATTGTAACTTTTGAGAGCTGCAGGTTTTTGACTTACACAACAGCCTGACAAAATATATGATCCTGACTCTTACTTGTTTAAAGGTTCTCTCCTCGTGCTTCTCTGAAACTGTTTTTAATGTTAAGTGGGTAGTATTTTTCTTAAGTAAAATAAAACTGGAATGTACTAAAAATAATCTTGTCCAGATGCTTGTTGCAAATTTGCAACATAAAGTAAAAATATGAAAAATATTAAGGAAAGCACTTTTTGGTAGTTTGTGGCTTTGAAACAGCATATTTCTCTTTTCTGTCTGTCTAGCAAAGAAAGGATAGCTGTCCCTGGTGCACTATACCCTCTCACTAAAGGGGTGGTCCCAAAATCATATATAACTTTAAAATAATTTGGAGAGAAAGTATAAGCCCCCCTATGGATAAATAATTGATTTTAATTTCTTAAACTTTCACTTAAATCAAGTCTTGTGAAGTGTACATGTGCTTTAAACCTGCAAGCTCTCCTAGGACAGGACTGCATAATGGGTGCATGTGTCTATGAACTGCAAAACAGGCAAAACGGGAGAAAACGGCAAAAAGGCAGCAGCACAGGCTGTAGTACAAGTGATCACCTGGATGAGCAAGAGGGATCCAAGCCAGGAATATTTCAACCTGCTACATTACTTACGTATCTGACCACAACGTTCCTTTAAGAAGCAAATGACCACTAGTAAGGAAGCCAGACTTCTTATCATTTCAGAGATGCAATAAGCAGGACTTGCAGGACTTACTCATGACCGTGCCATTACTGGGAAAAAAATATTTTAACAGACTGCAAAAAACGGTTTTTTTTTTTTTTTTTTAATTTCCTCCACTCCAAACTGCAGTATTTTTTTTTTTTCCACAGGAGGGCTGAGGTTGGCAGGCACCTCTGAAGATCACCTGCTCCAGCCCCCTGCTCAGAGCTGGGTCACCTGCACCAGGTTGGGGGACCAGCAATCGGGTCTTGAACATCGCCAAGGACGGACATTCCACAACCTCTTTGGCAACCCGCTTCTCCCTTTGATCACCCTCACAGCAGAAAAAGCATTTCTTAGGTTTAAATCGAATTTCTTGCATTTCAGTGTGCCCACTGCCTCATCACTGGGCACGCTAGGAGCCTGGCTCCCTCTTCTTCACTCCCCCCATCAGGTATCTGTACATACTGGTACAGTCCCCCCACATCTTCTCCTCTCCAGCATAAACAGCCCCAGCTCTCTCAGCCTTTCCCCGTATGACCCGAAAACACAAATCCATTATTACAAAGAGTACTACTAACTGGCTGACTGTCATATAGGGGCTAAAGGAGTCACAAATAAAGTTAAGCCAAAACAGAGGCACAATTAGCCGACATCTATTTCACCGGGCATCGCGTAATATGCCAGCTGAAACGGAGTCAGTTTAAGATGCCCTTATCAACTGGTCACAGCTTCCTTTCTCACAGCAGCAAGGCTGCGTGCCAGCTGCCTCAACAACAATGCAGCAACCCCTGGAAGTGGAAGGGCCCGATGCCTTCAGCCGAGCACCGACCACACGCTGCCCAAACACAGCAGAAGCCGTTGAGGGAGCTCGGCGTCCACGGCAAGGGTTAGCTGGTTAAACAGATGCTTGATCAGAACAGAGAGCGGCAACAAGAAAGAGATGTTATTAACTGAGTATAAACTGCTTTGGAAACCTTTCACGTGTTGCATCCTTCGATTCCAGAGAACTTAAACATAGGAGGATTTCCATCTCGCAATTAGTATGGACCACGTTTTTGATCCAGAGGAATTTAAATTCCACATTATCACAACAGTCATGTTAGTCTACTAGTGTAAATTTTGGTTTAACTTGAGTAGTAACTTCAGGATTGTTTTAACTATACAGCTGCAGCCTTCTGAACTATGCAAGCAGGAAGGTAACAGACCCTGGTGCACCAAAAGGCCAGCAAGCCACAGCGAGAATATGCACAGCACAGAAACCTACAGCCTCCGCCACTTCACCGAGAATTTCCAGCTATCGAAAGGACAAAGTGATGCGAAGTGATGCGAACCGACAATACAAGCTCCTCCTGTAAACAGATCTAAAATATCTTCATATAAAAAAAACCAAAAAATCCAAACCACCAAACACATACATATCCACCCCTCGAGACTTCAGCCAGTTCATTGCATTTTAAAACTTCTTACCGTCATTTGACAACCAATGCAACAATTCCTCCACTCTGTTAGGACCAAAAGGGGAGAACAGCTTCCCGAATTCCCTTACTGCGTTCACCTTTGTATCATTTTCAACATAATGCTTGTTTTTGCTGAAACAAGGCAAGGAAGTCTCAGGCTCTGCTCTCACAGCAGCATCTCCTCAAAGTTGTACGTCATTTGTACAGTCCAGAATGCCTTCAGGGTCAAAGTACGTGCTCTGAGCTGATCTGACCCTAAATTAACATGTAAAATTAATCCTCCGGTATAAAATAGTCTTTTTCGTTAGGCCCCATTAATTACCCTACAGGTATGGCTTTCATCTCTTCATCAGAGCACTATGCACACAACACATACACAACTGCCCTACCTTCACACACGATGTCCACACAGACGTGCAGGCGTGCACATTTCTACCCGATTCCTATTTATAACATTATATGCTAACAAAACCACTCGCGAGTAGTTTTAAGCTAAATACCAAAGAACAAGAAAGTCTTCAAGTGTAAGCAGCTGTTACGTGCATAAAAGCATTGCTCTATTTTTGACAGACACTGCCCTGGAACAGCAAGTATATTTGCTTTCGACCTGAAGATTATGACTGCCGCTTACCGGCTAGCTCTGGCACGAGCCTACACTGAAAATATGCTTGATCAGCTATCGTTAACTAACAACCTCCAGAAACTGGAAGGAGTTTACAAGGATTTAATAAGCACCAAATGACTTTTTTAAAAGGCCACGAAGACCAGCATTAGCCCTCCTTTTGAAGGGTCTAAGTAGTAAGCCACAAATGTGGAAGACAAGAAGGGCATCATAAAACTCGATTACTCCATTCAGTAGTAGTTGCAAAGTCAAATAACTTTACTGTTCTGTTCACTGAAAATACTGCTTTCGAAATATTATTTTGTTAGTGCAGCATAAAAAAACATGTCAAGGATTAAAGATCTTGTATTGATTCTGAGTACATTTATTTCCAAAAAACACTTGCAGAGTCCTTGGATTGTCCACAGTCACTCCCTTACTGTAAACTAACAAAATATAGCAGCCCAAGAGACAGAGCGCCCCACGAGCACCCCACCGAAGAATTAACCAACCCACTCACAACAGTCCCAAACTGAATTTTGAACTGAAAAAAGCGCTGTCTTTGTACAAGAGCTCTCCAAGGAGCCTAAAGAAAACCGATTTAGCTTCTGGATGAGCAAGAAGGAACTTTTGCTCTATACACAGTATTCGTTTCCCTTTTATAAAACAAGTTCCTTTCTGCTGCAGCACAAAGCCTTCATTTAAGCTACAAGGTTAAATGTCGTTTACTAGCTGTAAGTAAACTATGCACATACCTACAGGTACATACATACATACTAGCACTCGGTACAGAACAACATGGTAGCAACTAGAAAGACAGCATTTTACAAAACTCCAATAGCAACCTAGGCTGTTTATGCCAAAAGCTGTCAGATATTAACCATGACAGTCTAAACACAACAACTGAATTACAAACATCATGAACGCAGGTAGATATCACAAAAGAGAGTAACATGCTGCCAATTTATTTGCAGGAAATAGCTGGCAACCTCTTCAGAAACAGCATCATCTAGAAAAAGGGAAAACATCTCCCAAACACCCAGTCAAGGTTACTGATACAACTAACCCAAAGATTTGAGAACTGCTGTTCAGACAGTCCTATGACTTGGCAGGACATCACTTGGAAGGAATTTCAGTCCAAGAGGCCACTGGCAAGGGAAGACAGCTCTTCCTCTCAAGCTGTACAGCTACGATGAGAAGCATCCCGCTTGATTTTTGGGTGGTATCGAATCGAGCCCATTCTGTGCAGGAGAGACAGCATAGCACATCAAAGCAGCAACACTGTCACAAAATTATTTATAACACTGACAGGAAAAAGTGAAATTAATTACCCACAGTGTACTGAAATCACTGATGTGCACAAACCACAAGGCTACGGGTTCCTAATCTCCACAAGAGCAACAACTCAGAAACTAACTGCAGTGGCACAGTCAAAAATGACTCGGAAAAATCAAGCAATAAGACAACCCAGAATTTCACAGAGCTATCCTAAAGCACCACGGAACAGAGAGAAAAAGGGACAAGAAAAGTGAAATAGTACTGAAATCGCCCATGTCAGACAGAGCCCCTGAAGCAGAACGAGTGCTGGACCTGGCGCAAGGGGATGGGGCTGATTCCCTGAGCAAAGGGAATCAATTAATTCCCTTTTTTGAGACTGGCAACTCAACTTTTGGCTTCCTCACCAGCGGCAGCTAGCAGCACACAGCAGTAAGCTGCAGCACAGTGTTCATCTCAGGGGATGCCACTCCACCTCTGTCTTGAAACAGAGAAACCAAGAACCTCTTTGGTGCTAATAAAACTCTGGAATAATGGATAGAGACAGCCAACAAGCATAAGAAATCTAGCTAGTAGTTTGGTTTTGAAGCTGGGGGGGGGGGGGGTGAGAGGGGGACAGAGAAGGGGTAAAAAAATCTGTTTTCATTTGGAGAAAATACTTATCTCCCCTTTGCACGTTACATGGGATGACATGGTGGGTAGACCAGCAAAGTCTCTGTGTGAAACTGTCACAAGGAAGATCCTTGGAGGACAGAAGAATGTATTTCTGATGGCAAGAATTGAGTCTCACACTGAACATGGAAGAATAAAGAAAAGAAAGGTTAAGAAAGAAAAAATATTACATAGCTAGCAAAGATTTCTTAAACTGTGCTCGAATTTTCATGGGTAAATTTTGGGATAATCAGTCCCTAAGTGTTAAACTAAGGCTGTAGTTTGGCAAACACTTCAAGCTGGCATAAATTTGCATTGCTGCTGAAAGAAAGTCTTACCATCTGCCAGCCCCCTGTGCCAGCACAAACATCCGAACACTGAACCAGGAGCACTTCTTTCGCCAGTTTATTTTTCAGATGGATCCGTTCCCCAAACCAGTTCACAGGATGGCCATGTAAATACTTATGCTGGCAAAGAAGAGCAAGTACCTCTCCGGCAGCGCCAGCCGAAAGTGTTCACTGAACTACAGCCTAAGGCACAGGGGTACGGACAAGTTCCTAGCAATCACAGGCAGTGCTCCCCACCCTCAGACATGCTATCTTCATACCACACTTCAAAGCTACAATCACCACACAGTTGCCCCTCAGAAACTGGTGCATCTTTGTCATTTTCTCTAGTAGGAGAACCTGCCAGAATTTCAGCAATGTCCACGTTTTCATTTTCACTGGCTGTAAACAAGTGTCTTTTCTGGATGCTGTGCTTCTCGATCAAAAGATCATTTGCATTAGAGACAACAGACAGCCTTTCGATCATCTGTTCCCTTTGGGACCCCAAATGCTTGTATATGGGGAACAACAAAATGAAACTGTACTCATCGCATGTTAGGGCTGTACTCCAACAGGGATTTAAGAACTGTGGGCTGCTGAGTATCTGTGAACCACCATACAATCCTTCACTGACCAGTGTGCTTGTCTAGAAGAAAACACCATCGCCAACAGAAACATTGCTGTCAGGAAAAGAATTGATAAGGATGAGCATCGGTCATATTCTATATCAAGGTCAAGCAACTCAAGTGAGTACTGGGAGACAAGAGAGAGATCTAGCCACACTTTCCCACAACTTGGTGACAAATTCAAACCCATATGGTCATCTATTAGGAACCAGTTAGATCAGTAAGTTATCTACCAAGAAATAAATTCAAGACGCGATAGTGAAATACATCCCCAGAATGATACAGAAGGATCTCTGTAACCGGGCGTGCCACAAGCAAACAGAGGGGAAGCCCCCCATTTTACAGATGTTCCTGTGCCCGGATCCCCAGCCACAGCTCTGGGAGTGGGACCCACTTGCACCCACCTCTGTGCTCACTCTCCTTCCACAGGCGTTTCGCCACCATCATCGCTTTCCCGTACCTGCTTGGTTGCTGAGTCCTTACTCTCTGTCTCTTATTTTCATCTGTCTTCTGATTGCCACTCACGGTTATATTTTGCAGAATAACATATAGTGGAAAGAACATCCAGAATCTTACTCAGGTGTCTTGTATGCTATTTTAAACAGCATCTGCAAAACTCAGACTTACCCTATCCTCCTTCCCTGTTCCCTCTGTCACCTCTCAGTGCCACAGGGCTGCTAACAGCTTCAGCTCTACCAGCTCGTTATTGCTCCTTAGCTACATTTCTCTTTCCTTAGTAACATTAATTCAACATGTTTGTTGGAAAGCTGCAACATAAATAAATGGCCAGAGCAGAGAGCCTCTTCTTTCCAGTTTAGAGAAAAGCCAACAGCAGGGTATGAGAAATCCACTCACTCTTCGAGGATTATTTTCTAAATGAGCATTACTAACTTTGAAAGAAGCTAATTTAATAGGGTACAGTCAGACTAGTCCAAATCCAGAGCCCTCCAGGTCCTCAGAAAACTCCAGGATGCTCTAGCACACAGCATCATATTGAAAACCGATGAGCATCCAGGGAATTATAAGCAGTGGCTAAAGTACTTACAATCAGGCCAGTTTATTTTGAGATTGGAGGAGTAAGAGATGAGCATTTATGTAATCCAACAATTTCAAGAAAAAGCAGAAAAGCAGGCTTGCACAATGTGTACCTAATAAAGCAAATTTTTAAGCCACTGGTGGATGAGAAGCCGCAGGTGTCACCGGCCCGCTGGTGGAAACAGGAGAGCATTAAAATGCAGCAATTTGAACTGTAGGGCTTCTGACAGGTTACAAGGAGTGGAAACAAAGCAAAAACTAAAGGGAAGTAACGCGGACTGTCAAACTGCCTATTCAAATCTCCTACCAATAAAACGCACAGGGCAGGGTTAGGAGATGGGTGGCACTGGGTGTGATGGGAGCAGAAGCAGGAACAGCTGATTGATCAGATGCCCGTTCATACGGCAATTTATTAGGAACCCGGTCCATAACTGGGATGTCTCAATATTACTGCAATACCAGTAAAGGATGCAAACTTCAGATTTATATGAAGTTTTAGATGATCAGCAGAGTCCACAACAGGGCAAGGAGAAACCTAACAAAAAAAATCATAAAGTTGCCCCCTCCCTAAAGCCCTTCTCGGCCTCTGCGTGGGGAAGGAGGAAAAAACCTTCTCACCCGGGTGAGCCTCAGGAGGATTTCATTCCCTGACTTTGATGAGCAGGTTTATACCTTCACTGGCTATCTAAGACAGGACAGGCAGGAAACAGAAATATGAGCACATACAAGTGTGGTAACTGATAAGAAAAAGGGGGGGGGGGGGGC
>NW_009602616.1:3046-4045 GCF_000690535.1 Cariama cristata | reverse complement strand
TGGGGAGAGAAAAAAAAAAAAGGGGGGGGGGGGGGCAGGGAAGAGAGAATTCACGTTTTGGGAAGAAATGGAGAAAGAAAAACCTAGAAAATAACAGGAAGCAGGAGAAAGACACTACAGCTCATGTATGCAAGTATGTGCCACCATCTGCTAGAGAAAAGAAGGAAGCAGAGTCTGGAGAGAAAGAGGCTAAAAGCACAAAAGCAAGGAATGCAGTAAGTCAGGACTTCTGAGATGAGTAAACAGTTAGCCATTCTCCTATACCTGCTGCTGTACTGCCCACACACCTCCAAGGGAGTTGGGTACTTTATACCTACTGCTATATAGATACATTTCAGGCTGCAGCGTATTCTACTGTATGGTCAGGTCTAAGCAGAACCACGTCAGTTTAAATAGGCCAGTTCTAGGTAGCCCATTTAGTCCAGAGAAAACCCCTAACAGAGACTTTCAAATATAAAATCTCAGGTTTGTCAGGGCTAACATTTTACCTTATTTCATGTCCTTTACCGTGAGAAACCAGCTCTGGTGAATGTAAATCAGTTTAAAACAGGTTCCATTAAAGCCATGTAGCTTTTTCCCTGATAGATAGTTTTACAGGCTATGAGATGCAGGGTATACATCTCAAGACCCATTTCTTTTCCCCTTTTCATGTACTGCTTCTAGACACTTTGCAGAAGTGATGGCGAGTTCAATGCCAACACCACCAAGTTAAGCCCTAACTAAATCTGAAGTGATAATCTAGGTATCATCTCTTCCATTTTATCTACTGCTATTTTTCACCAACACCAAAACCAACTCGCTTCGATCAACAGCATCATTAAAACCTTTGGTCAACAATCCATTCACTTCTGTAAAAGTACTCAGCTGCTGGTGAAAGCACAGAGGATAAAACTCTAAGATTTTATAGATATATTTAGCTAACAAAACATTTTTGAAGACTCAGTAATAGAAAGAGGGTAGGAATTTCAGCACACTGTAGAGCAGATTTATCTACGATTC
>NW_009602616.1:368-3015 GCF_000690535.1 Cariama cristata | reverse complement strand
TCCTGCTAATAGGATATGCTTGTTTACAGAGCTTGAACTAGATCTGGTAAAGGTTAGAGATTCAATAAAAGCTCCTGTGACTCCTGTGACATAACACCAACCCTTGCACAACATTCAAAAACAAAGCCAGTTTTCTAAGACACTGCAGCAAACCCAACAACAATATTTTAAATAACTGGCTGCAAGGGGTTTGGGTTTTTTGCTTGTTTTTCATTTAAAGGTGTAATTAAAAAAAAAATTAAGTTAGGCTTGGAAAAAAAAAAAAACACACACACAACACATCTTTAGAACTGTTAATACAAAAATCACCTTCTCAAAGCTACAACACCGCTTGTCTGATTTCTCAGTAAACGACTTTTTGAGGAAACACAAACTCCTAGCCTTCACCACCCCAGACCTCCTCAGCACAGCCACATCCCTGACATTTATGAGCGCAGCCCAATTCTCGCAGGTCCCCTGCAGCAGGACGTGCCGTACCAAACCGCAATCAGGTAATACCATGCCAACCCACCACCCTGGGCAGCTAGGATTGGTAGAGTTTTAGAGAGGGCAGGGGGATCCCCAAGGGTTGGAATTCTTTTCCTGGTTCAGATGCAGGGGAATTACAAATCTCACCAGTCCCGCTGCAAATTGGTTTATTTAGCATCTTCTGTAAAATGGTACACAAAGTTCTCCACACACAGCTACACAAACCACAGTATTGCAACACATGCACACAGGAGTAGTAAAATTATTCTGTCAGAGCTCAGTCAGTCAACACATGCCACATTTTCATGCATTTTGGTCCTATTACTTGAAATGAAAGCAGTAAGAATAAATATTACACGTGAATTGTTCTTTTTAAAAAGTCCTTGCTGTGAATGCAAACCCAACATACCCATCAAGGTTTGAAAGCAGACTCTATTTGACTAAATGAACTAAGCAGCTGTCACCACGTAAAGTGCACTAACAGAAAAGCTCCCGAGTAACCTGTTGCAGCTATTACAGCATCTCCATTGCACACCCATCCTTACCGCCAAGAATAAAAAGTATACTGCAACTTCGGCAGCAATGCAATCAAACCTCGATTCAGAAAAAAGAAGCGGCCAGAAGTGAAGAAAAAAAATTAATTCAGATAGCCAAGAGGTGTCTCTGTGTTTATTTTACATCTTCCCTCTGAATAGCCAGGAGCCCTGAAGGGATGCACAGAAGAAGTTTCCACCGCCAGACTGCTCCCCTCGCCACAGCCCTTCCACTCCACTTACTGTGGCATTAATGGCAGAGGAAAGATGCTGTCCTCCACGGACGCAAAAGAAGAGAGAAGGTGAAAGTCACATCGCTCCTGTCCCTGCTGACTTTACCAAGAAGCATTCCCAAACACTGACAAACCCCACGTTTCACCAGATCAAACTCTTCCACTGCCTCGTCCATGTCTTCTCACCCACTGCTTCTGTTTATTCAACTCGGGTGAAGAGAGACTGACAGTTTTCATTCTGCTCTTGCTGAAACTTTAGGGAACCGACCTTTCCCACAGCACTACTAGTACTGACTTTTGTGGGGAGGTAAGAAAGACAAAAAAGAGAAGACAAAGTAATGCATTTCTGTACCACCAAGGAGTAACGCACCGCACCTTTATCGATCTGATCCCTGCACCTATTCCAATCCCCCAAATGCAGAGGAATTTCAGCAGTGACTGAAAACCAACTGGGGCTAAATGATCTTCGTTGCTTTGCTATCGCCCCACAAAAGCGTGCAGCATGAAGAGATCTTTCTCTCTCTTTCACAATTAGCAAAAGTATTTTAGAAATGTAAGACACAGTAGCACAGGAATCGCAGGCGTGATTCACAAACACAATTCCAAAAGTCCTTTTCTAAAACCCTGGCACGTATTATTTACATGAGCATACCGCTGCACATAAAACCAGAAGTGGTATTCCTCTTTGCTGCATAAAATTGAAACCCAGCAAAGCCACCGATATTTTTAGAGTGCACGTTTGAAGCACTGGGGCCCTGAAGAGATTTAGGACTTTCTGAAAGATAAGTTGGCTTAGAAAAGTCCAAGCTAACAGGGATCTTGGAGGAATCTTAGACCACGCTCCCGTTAAAAGGTTTCAGCACAGTACTGGTTCTACTGAAGGTTACGCAAGGATCGCAGTTCAAAAAAAATAAAGAAAAAAGAAAAATTCCCCCCATCTTTTCTTTATCACGGGAGTTTCCCGTGCCCCACACAAATCCAAGGTTGTTTTTTGCCTTCCAGTTTCTCCCCTCCTCCCTCCCACTGCTTCCTACCAGCTGAGGTTCTGCAGCTGCAGCAACAACAGCCTGTCTGTGACCCTGCAACCACCACGGCGGGATGGCTCCTACCGATTCACTAGCTCCCTTATGTTTTAATAGAGGTAGCAAATTGTGAAGGGGCTTCCCGCCCCTCTTTTTTGTTTTTGTTTTTTGTTTTTTAAAACTGAAAAGATGCTGATGAATATTCATTACTAGTCCTTTACCAAGGGCGTGAATTTTATTTCAAGGACTGGAAGGGAATTGCAAATGAGGTTAATACAATGGGAGATTTTGATTCAGTTCTCTGGTTTCAAAATACAGCCAGATATTTTTGCAGAGAAGAGACTTGATGATAGTAAAAAAATAAATAAATCTCCCCCCCCAAGCCCGCACG
>NW_009602616.1:0-249 GCF_000690535.1 Cariama cristata | reverse complement strand
CCCTGCAAACGTTACACACAGAGCGCTCCATCCTCCTGAAGGGAGCGCGGCGCCGGGCCAGGTGTGCGCGGCTCCCCCCACGGAGAGGGCCTGACAGCCGGGGCCCACCACACGCCCACCCCCCCTTTTCAGCACCCTAGGACTAGATCGCTTTCCGTTTTTTTTTTCGGGAGAACACGGCAGAACGTACATTTCAATATTCACCGCCTAGCGGATAAGTTTTTAACAAAACGCAGGGATATAAATGAG
>NW_009602615.1:6384-13260 GCF_000690535.1 Cariama cristata | reverse complement strand
GGAGGCGGTGCTCCTTGTCCTCAGGCTTCGGTGGTGGCTTTTAAAAACGCTCCCTGTCCCGCCAACGTCTTGTCGACGCAGCTGAGGAGACCACAGAAGTGGGGCTTAGGGTCGTCGCCGGTTGTTGCCGAGCCGATGTAGCACTGGTGGGCTAAGAAGCCTGCATAGCCTTTATTATTTTTTATTTATTGTTTTTGAGTCTGAAAGCTTTCTTGGTGACCTTGAATGCTGCAGGATTGGATCACTATTTCCAGCACAGGTGTGCACCTGGAAGTCACTGATGGTGCTGCTCTTCCCTGAGTCAGACCAGATGCCGAGAGAACTGTGGTGATGCCAGCAGTCACGCTGCAGCTGCTGTCAGCGAGGCCCATGTAGTGCTAAAGCAATCTGGCAGCTACCAGCCTTGGCTAGGTTTGGGTTAGTGCCCAGTTAATGAAAGAGGCTGTTCTCGTTACTAATCATCTAAGCTATCTAGTCTTGCCTTTTATTTCATTAGAGTATTTATAGCAATTCCTACTACTGTGATGTTGCCCCCCTTTTTGAGGAGATTCGTATGAAGAAGCTTCCCAGCACTTCTGTTCAGCTTTTACAGTTTACACTACTGTTTTGGATCTGGGGTCAGAAATGTCAAATTCATCTCTTCTGCTGATTGTGTAATAGGCAAACGTGCATTGCATTAACTATTTGAAATTTAACTCCATTCATCTGGGTTATGCTGCAGAAACATAGAATTACTTGAGCACCTGTGCCTGCATACTGAGCTTGCCAGATGCAGGTTAGTTCTAGTCTGGAAGAAGCATAGACTATTATTACCTGTACATGAGAAGGTAGACTTTTTCCTCAGGACTCTTGACCAGCAGCACAAGCTGAACATTGTAGTGTATGCACACTCTCTAATAGAATTTTTTTTCCACAGCTCTCAATTATTAATGCAGATGAAGGAGTGTTCATAAATTCTGCTTCAGAACTCAGTCATGGTTTTTTGAAACATTCTAGTCACCATAATGCTTTGAAACTAGAAGAATTAGGTTTCAAGGTGGCTTTAGTTGTGTATGAGAAGTTAGGATGTAGAGATTTAAAGGCAACTTACTGTCAGAAAAGCTAGGATCTCACATGATATGGCAGGAAATTTAAATTAAAAGCAAAATTTAAAATTGAAAGTGAAAAGCTACTGGTAAGTCTGGTAGGAACAGGTGAGATATCAGTCCATATTAGAGCCAGCACTATTAGAGCCTGTGTAGTCTATTAGTTCCTGCTTAATGTTAGTTGCCACATTAATCATGGTGGCCAGCAACATACCTGTACACTGGCTTCAGTGTGTTCTTAGTAAATCTTCCTTAAAATTAAATTTTCAAGTAAAATAAATTACCTTATTTTTCAAATTCTCCTATCACTGATTGTGTCCATGTCTCATTTGTAACTGAAAGTGGCAGTCAGTTTTTCATTTTTTTCTACTTGGTCCTTTAGTTAGAGTCTCATGATCACATTTATATTGACTTAAGGTTGCCTCAATGAAATTTATATACCTTTTTTAGCCATGATTTGAGTTGTCATGCTCAATTTTGGCACTGTCACAAGACTAGTCTAGCCAGAGAGTTATGAACTGGTATGTATGAACTGTTAGAATATAGCTATTGTAACCCTTACCTGGTTGGATTGCATCTCTCTTCCAAGGCAGAAGCAGCATATGCAAAACAGTATCTGGCATTAAAATATGACAGTACAGTTAATTTAGGAAGATTGAGGGCCTGTCTTCAATAGTCAGTTCAGCAAATAATCACAGTTTATTAAACATTTTCTGGTTTTGAAGAAGTATTGAGCTCAAGCAGTAAAGCTTATTCTTTGTACTAGAAGGTGTTTGCCTGGGGGATTACATTGACAGGCTGCTTATTTTGCAATAGGTAGGGTCAATGGCTCCATGTAAACAAACTTTGCTGAGGCTTCTTCATAAATAAAATGAATAAAGGTTATTTAACCTGCTACTGACTCCTATACTTCTGCAAAACATACTGATGAATGAGCAGTCTTCAGACCATATTATGCAGGAAAATGCCAAGCTGGCGTAAATAACTTTGGTTTCGCAAAGGACGCTTCTTTCTGACGTCCTCTCTGGGA
The DNA here is from genome assembly GCF_000690535.1 of Cariama cristata. Taxonomy (NCBI): domain Eukaryota; kingdom Metazoa; phylum Chordata; class Aves; order Cariamiformes; family Cariamidae; genus Cariama; species Cariama cristata. The sequence goes on along the minus strand of NW_009602615.1, from coordinate 11,145 downwards.
CACCATTCTGTCCTCCTGGCTTTGTTGTATGGGGAGAAAGAACGTCTCTCTCATGAGGGGTTTAAAGTAAAAAGCTGCAGCACCCAATGCACAAGTTGATGTCTGGTTTAAAATAGGAAGCTCCGACATACTTTCAGGAGATTCTTTGGGACCATGGTGGAGGAAAGTCAGGTAGGATAAGGCCTTCAATCTGGGTAACTTCTCTAGTCAAACCCTGCCACATAGGTTCTTTAAGCAGGTATATTAAGGTTACTGGGGGAGCAAAGAGTAAAGGTTCCCTGGAACACGGGTCCACCTGGAGCTCTGGCAGTTTAGTGGCAGGGGATGTGCTCCTGGTCTCCCCTCTGTTGCGGTGGAGTGCAACGATTCACAGAGAGCAGTGTTCTTCAAATAGCACAAATCTGCCTCCTCCTCAAAGATGCCTCATCGTGCCTTGGGGGCATGATACACCCTGATGTTTTAACCAAATGCTTTGGACTTATGCTAACGTGTACTGCATTTACAATAAAAACAAAAACCCCCACAACCCTCCCGTGTGCCATAGAGCTACTGTTCTTGATTTGTTCATCGTTTTGCCAAAATACTGATGAATGTTTTTAACAGTGTTTTGAGTGTATCTTTGTTGCAGGCTGGAAGAGATTAATAGAAATCTCCTTCCTAAGGGTTCTAAGTGGCCTAGATATGAGATGACTTGTTCCGATAACAAAAATGATGCAATATAAACACTGTTATGTAATTTTGAACTGATAAAAAGAGGTATGTATATTTAGATGATTGGCAAAAACAACAGTAGTGTGTTAACCTGTAGTGATACCGGTATGGGTTCTGAGAAGACTGTGGAAACCAAAACTAGAAAAGTTTCTCTTACTACTGTATCTGTAGAAGCTTTTAACCCCTAAACAGACTTTTCAGTTTCCTCCTAAACCATCAGACTTTCTGTTGAAAACCATCACTTACTTAAGCTTTGGAGAGAGAAAATTGTGATTTAGTTCTCCATCTTCAGATCACAAAACAGTTTGTCACCTGAATTCCAGTTAAAAATGCATTTAAAATCCACTGAAATGCTATTTCACAGCTTGCGTGTGCCTTTGTTAGTATTTCTAAGTATACACTCCCCATCTCACTGTACTGTTTCTGTTCAGAATGTTATCACTGAGGTTCTGGGCGACTAGAAGGCAAGAACAAATCAGCTTTCTCTTGCTTGTGTGCATTTTTCTTTATGAAAATATGGAAATAAGGGGACAGGCAGTGTAAGTTTTCCCTGTGCATGATGATTAGATCCATTCATGCATATGTACTCTGAAACTGCTTTGTAAGATACTTCTTATAAAGGGAATATGCATTGATATGAGTTATCTATCTTTGAAACAAAGTTTTAAGTTTTAATAATTTAAACTCTGAAAAGTCTGCCTCCAAGACCAAGCAGAATGTTGGATATCTATAAGTAACCTTTCATTAAAATACCTTTTTTTTCCTTTTCTTTGAATTAAATCAAAGAAATGTGTATATTACTGTTCAGTATATTTGTTGTTATACAAATGTTCTGCCTTGCAGCTTCCTCTTGTTTAAATCTCCTTTGTTTAGATTATGAAAAAAAGTATGCAGTCATTAGTTGGATTTGATACAGAAATGTATGCAATTGCTGTCTGCCTGTTAGTCTCCCTGCTTAAGTGACTTCAGAATTTTATTCTAGTCTTAGAGCACTTGTAAATATTGAGTAAAAGTCTTTCTAGTGGGGGGGGGAGAGAGAGAGACCCAACTTATCCGACAACTCTGCCAGTATCCTCTTTATTTGGCAGTAACAACCTATCTAATCAGCATATGTAAAGTGGCCCATGAGGTTTAACAAATGCAGTTCTAGGCTAGCGATAGTGCAGGCTGCCTTTTGTTTGGTAGAGTGTCTCAGCAAATAAAACACCAGAAAAATTAAGACTGCAAGGCTCTTACAAATGCCCAAGAATGGAAAAAGTTAAACCTACAGCTTGCACTGAAACCTCTAACTACAAATCTGTGAGGAATGAGGCTTCACCACTTTTGATCTTCAGAAATCTTTTTATAAGAGACTGCAAAAGCACTTTTTAGAAAACATTTCTCAAACAATGTTGTAAGATCCATGCAAATGTTTCAGTTACGTGATATTTTTCTTGAGAAATTGATCCAGGTCTACACTAACCTATAAACTTTGTCCCAAGTATTGCTGCTGAATACAGTTATGCTTATGCAGTCAGCATTAAACTATGGAATACTTGGAGAAGAATTAAATTTACAAAACCAAAGTAAATAATTTCACAGAGTCACAGAATAGTTGACTTTGTAAGAGACCTCTGGAGATCACCTATGCCAGCCTACTGCTCAAGCAGGGTCAACTAGAGCAGTTTGCCCATTTTGGAGTCTGTCTCCATCTTCATTACTGCCCTTGACCAGGTATTTGTGCACATTGGTAACATTCCCCTGAGCCTTCTCTTCTCCAGGCTGAACAATCCCAGCTTTCTCAGCGTCTCCTCCTGTGTCAGATGCTCCATTCTCTCCGTCATCTTTGTGGTCCTCAGCTGGACTCCACTGTGTCCATGCCTTTCCTGTAGTGGCAACGCACATACTAGTGCAAACCAGGATGCAGTTGGCCTTCTTTGTCAAAAGGACATGTTGCTGCATATGGTCAACGTTGTGTCCACCAGCACATCCTGGGTCCTTCTCTGCAAAGCTACCTTCCAGACAGTTGGTCCCCAGTGCATACTGGTGCGTGGGATTGTTCCTTCCCGGATGCGGGACTTGGCATTCCTCTTTCTTGAACTTCATGTGGTTCCTGTCAGCCCATTTCTCCAGCCTGTCAAAGTCCTTCTGAATGTCAGTCCACCCATGTATGGTATCAGCCTCTCCTCCCAGTTTTGTATCATTTGCAAACTTTCTGAGGGTGCACTCTGTCGTTAAAGAAGATGACAAACAGCATTGGCCCCACTATTGACACCTGATGCCCTCAAATAGTGACTGGCCTCCAGCTGGACTCCTTGCCACTGATCACAAGACTTGGAGTCTGGCTATTCAGCCAACTTTCTGTCTACCTTACCATACCCTTTTCTAGTTCATTCCTTGTCAGTTTGTCTATGAGGATATTATGGGAGATAGTGTTGAAAGCCTTGCTAAACTTCGGATTCACAACATCTATGTATCACCCCTTGTTCACCAAACCAGTCATCTGGTCATAGAAGGCTATCGGGTTGGTTAAGGATGATTCCCCCTGCATAAATCCATGCTGGCTACTCCCAATCACCTTTTTGTTCTTCATACATTTAGAAATTGTTTCCAGGATTAGTTTATCCATCACCTTCCCAGGGATTGAGATGAGACTAACCAGCTTGTAGTTTCCTGGCTCTAACTTCTTGCTATTCTGGAAAACAGGAGGGACATTTGCTTTCTTCTAGTCCTCAGGAACCTCCCCTGTTCCTCCTGACCTTTCAAAGACAATCAAAAGCAGCCTCATGATGATGTTGGCCAGCTCCCTCAGCACTTGTGTGCATCCCATCAGATCCAAAAGTCTCATGCATGTCCAGTTCACTTCAATGTTCCTTAACCTGATCCTCCTCCACTGAAGGTAGACACTAAGTACTTCAGTCTTCTCCATGTCCATTGTCATCAGGTACCCTCCCTCCCTTCAGCAGTGGTCCTACATTCTCCTATGGTCTTTCTTTTGCTACAGGGTACTTGTAGAAGCTTTTGCAGTGTCCTTCACATTCCTCATCAGATTCAACTCTAGATGGACTGTGGTTTTTTTTTAGAGAGTGTGTCCGTATTCCTCCTGGTTTGCCTGTTCTGCTCCCACCTCTTGTAAGATTCCTTTTTATGTTTGATTTTGGTCAGGAGCCCATGCTCATTCGTGCAGGCTTTTCAGCCTTTTTCCTGTATACACTCTGAGTATCTGCCCTTCCTTTACTGCTTTTCCTGACTTTCCTTTGAAGTTCTTACTCTTGACTCTGGAGGCCCAGTAGAGCTCAATCTTCCTTGCATTTTAATGGCTCTTTCTCCTGCCTTGCCCAGACTTCTTGTCCTCTTGTTTTCTGAATCTCTTTTTATTCAAACTTGCTCCACCCCTGCTTGCTCCCTAGGCTATGTTCTGCCACATTTCACAGGGATTTGTTCTTCAAGGCCCACCCCAAAAATGTGTTTGCTCTATCTTGTCCTCTGTTAGGTGTTCCAGAGTTTCTCCTTTTAATTTCCAATTATCAATGAGCAAGAACAATGTGGATTTGTTATAAGGAAGTGTTAACAGCTTTTTTCCATTTTCATCTGACCTTTTTTTTATTCCTTTACCTTCCCTTGTCCCCGTTCATTTTTATTTTATCCAGGACAAGGATAATCTCTCTAAGATGAAAAGACATTGTTTTCCAATATACAAACTGCCACAAAATTGTCGTATCTACACACCAGTGTTTTCATTACAAAAATGTAATGTCCTATAAACAAATTACATGCTCCTTCTGGGTAATACCATGCTATCCTTGCCTCTAGGAAAACAAAACCATCTGGCCACATTATTTAAATTATTGCTGAGCCACAGGCTAAGAAGGATGGCCAAGACTCTCCCCCTGTGGTGACCCGAGAAAAAGGGATGGTGATCAGGGGTGAGAACAGCTTCCCTTTAAGAGCTAAATCAGTTTGCAGGTATGTCCATGGAATTTTACATGCTGAGTAGAATATATGTCAAAATAGAATTGTTTTTTTATGAACAAAATACACATTAGAGAAATACTGAATATGAATATACAG
>NW_009602615.1:0-6353 GCF_000690535.1 Cariama cristata | reverse complement strand
AAAGAGAAGGTCATCAGGTCTTACAACATTTTGTTCTGTTTAGATAATGTTTTAAATTTATGTTTTTCCATTATAGTTCTAAGAATAAACTTTGTTTTTTTTCACAAATACCTTCCAAAAATTTTTTATTGTTCATTGTCCAGTCAGATATACTCTATGCATGGACTTTTTGCTCTGACTGTATTTTTTTTTTTTTTCATTCATGGTACTCAATTGGCCATTGATATCACCTCATAATGGTTAATGTCCAATATGAACAATTCAGGTTTATAAAGATAAAAAGAAGAATCAAACAAAATTGCAAATTGATTAGATAGGTAAATCTTGCATGACTTTTGGAAGAGCAAGCATTCATTCAATGGGAGAGTTTCTGAGAGTTTCCATCAATACAAACGTTCTTGCAAATAAAAATCTCCCGTAAATAAATGCTGAGTGCAAGTTAAAAAGCATACTACCAATAGAAACATATGGTCAAGTTTCTCTCTTCAGATGTCGGACCCAAGCAGACACTCCTGGTTCTTAGCGTCTAGCAATCCTTTTTGCTGTCAAAATCTCGCATTCTTGTTAACCCAGGCAAGGGCAGTCAAGAACACAATTTCAAAGTCTTAGTGGATTCAATAAAGGGAGATTTGTTCGGGGAGTTAGGAACCAAAGGCATCCAGCAAGGGCTGGAACTGAGGGAAAGAATTTGGTTTGAGAGCAACAGAACAGAAATTGGGGTCAGAGGGCCCCCTTAGGCTAGAGGACCAAAAATATGAATGCTTTTTGAAGCTGAGAGCAAGAACCAAAAATGGTGAAATCAAGGGAAAACGTGATAGGGGGAACAGAGTCCATCCACAAGGTGAGCTAAGCAGTGATGTTTCATGACTGAATATGACACTAGATTTAAAATCAATGTTTGCTGCTTCCATCAACAAATGTTTGATGCTTCCATCAGCAAATATTTGATGCTCTAGGAATACAAATAGATACAAATAATATAGCTAGATGTATCTATAATGACACAGGAATTAGTCCTTAAGAAAGCAGCTAGTGCGCTCCTGGGCCCCAGCACTGGACACCTAAGGTACAAAAATGGTGGCTAGGGTAGGAAGTGGTTCCTGGGTTCAGTGGAAGCAGATCCAGGAGCAGCTGGAAAGCCCCAAGTCCTTTCTTACTGCTATAGCCATGAGAACCTGGGAACAAAATTGCCTTGGCTAGGTAGGTGAGCAAAATCATAAAGATGTTTTTGTCCTTACTTATGAAACCACCCCAGTATAAGATATCTGACTTAGAAATCACGTTCAGCCTCACCTTGAAGCAGAGTCCTTGACAATTTCTGAAGTCCACAGTTAATACATTGTACAAGGTATCTCTTGTGATTGAATATAGTCATCAAGACACCTCACAGTGTTTCCTACTCATGTTGCAAGGACTAGAATTGCAGCATGCTCCACTAGCTTCGTCAGAGGCCCCCCTAAGGGATGTCTCTTTCCCAAGCACCTGCGAAGATATGAGCTGTATTTGTGTCTTTCCCAACCGCTGCACAGTTACCAAGCATTCAGGAATCTTTGCACTCTCATATGAAATAGTGAGATCTCCTTCCTGATATTTGCATGCAACCTCTCAGAATTTGAGTGGAGCTGCAGACTGAAGATGGAAAGAAAGGTTATGTACAAGTAGCCAGAACTCCCTGAGACATCCGTCCTACCCATATGCTGAGTTGTCCTCAGAGAGTCTCACAGATTCATAGCAGTGATTGAAAGGGACAGCTTGACTTGTCCAGTCTCTACCTGGGTGCTGCTGAAAGACACTGAGAACAGTGTAGCCTGAGGATAAAAATACACTACTAAAATTGCTAGAGAAATTGCTAGAAAACTCATCTGGCTTTTTCAGACTGCATTTTAAAAAAATACTTTAGTGGCTATTACTTAAGTGTTTTAGAAACAGTTGTTTCTAAATAGTTGTTAACACAATATTTCAGTCAATCAAATGTGAATGATTCCAGAGTTGCTCACTTGGCTTTTACTGCTGCTTTTCCATCTTACCACTTCACTTTCTGACATCCTAGTTTCCCTATTTTGTGAAACTAACCTCAAAAATAGAGCTGTACTCACAGGAATGTGATAAAAACTCCTGTGCAAATAGTATTTTGCCACAACCCTGAGCAAGTTTTCCCGACTCTTTCTCAGGAGCACCTCTTACTAACCATGTCAAATACAGGTACACATCCTGCAAAAGCAGTACCTGCATTTCTGGACCTGCTGTTTAAAGGAGTTGTAAGTAACAGGCTCCTGTGCCTAAGAAGCTCTGCTGTCCCAAAATGTGTTTATAGCGTAGTCCAGACCTGCTTGTTTCAAACAAAGAAATGTTTTTCCAGAAGGATACAACCACTCTTCTGGTGTGGGCTTGCAGTTGCATGGCCATTTTCACAATTACAGGCTGAACTGGGCAACACTAATAGGTCGTTATGAGCTTGGTAGCCACTCCTGCGCATCTGGGAGGTGCACGGAGTGTGATGAACCAAGACTAGCTGAAACATTAGGGAGTCCTTCATGCACAGAGTTTCAGATCAGCGCCTCAGATGTTCTCACCATGCTCACCGAGATCACAGGGATCATCTGTTCTGAGCTATGCCCATTTTCCACAGTAGTTACAAGCTCTGGTTTTGCACAGGGACAACCATCCAGTTAGAAGCAATGACAACAGGTAGCTAACACAGTGACCTGACATGTCTGAGCTGCCAAGTTTCCTGTGATGTCTGTGTGGTCCTTTGTGTTTCTGCTGTGGTTATTGAATTACCACTCTTCCAGTGAAGCAGCTGTCAAGTGGCTCAGAAGACTAACATATATTCAGTCTAGACAGACACAGTTTGAAACCAGAGTTTTCAATGTCTCTATAGATAACTGATGCTATATGAGTTTCTGTTTCTAAAAATATTCAATATTTCCATTGCATTTTCAGGTTCTTTGCAAATGAAAGATCATCCTTAGTTCTGTTGTTACATCCTGCTAGACATGAGTTACTCCTTAAGAAAGTGGGGAAAGCTGATGGGGAAATTAACAAGTTTCAGTTGCCATTTAAGCCCATTACAAAAGCCCCATAGTTCAATGCTCTTCTAAATTTCTTTGCAATGTAATATTCTTATAATTAAGCACACAGCAGGTGAGAGAGAAGGCTGAGCATTGATGCATTACAAAGGAGCAGCTCTGAGAAAAATCTGAGAACTCCTGCTTTTCAGTGGTTTTATAAAATTCTACGTCCATTTTCCTTTCCCTAAGCAGAACATATTTTTGGGTTTTTTTTATTGTAATATTAAGTTCTTAGGTGTTGTGTGAACGGGCTGCATACTGGGTACTACTTGTTAGAAGAGATGTGGGATTACTAGAGCTCTTAGCATCATGGTCTTTTCATGTAGTGACCTCTGCTTTTACTCAGGAGTTTTTTTACCAGTTCAGTTCTTGATATTGACCCGGAAAGATATGCAGACAGGAATGAATTTGATTTGGTATGGATGAATGGCAGAACAGTGTCCAAAATTATGCCCCTGAAATGGAATATATAGTCACCTGCTTCTGGAATCAACTGCCCATAGCAACCATGAGGCATACTTATATTTGTAAGAGCAGAGTCTTGCTAGGAACAGAAGCAGAAGCAGCTGGTTGCTGTTGTGTCAATGCTGGCGATATCAACCTCAACATCAAAGAAGAAATGGAACAGCTGCTGGATCTCATCAAAATTTCGCCTTGTTCAGGAGCATGATCTGTTTTATATATTGAAAAAAGTGAACAAACAGATGACTGAGGAATTTTCCCCACTTTCTTTTAAGTTTGAGATCAGAGTGTGAAAGTAGAAAGCCACAGGGTTAGCAATTGATTTTGTTCTTCTGTTCGTCTGCCTGTGCCAAAAAACCCTCTGGCAGACAAAACTGCTCTTGTATGGGTCTTCCCTTGAGTGAGCTTGGAGATGTTGTGGAAACATTCACACCATTTCTGGGAGAAACAGCTGCTGTGCCCTTTGCCTAAGGACAAGAAGTTCAGTCCTTCACTAGTTTATCATAACTGGGTGGATTACGTGAAATACAAGGGACAGGTTCATTCCACATACTTATATTGTGAGTCATTGTTGCATTGCATCATGTATTCTAGCCCTGCGGTGTCAGTGTAAGGTGTGACGGTTTCCTACTCTGATAAGTAGGAAGCAAATGTCTACAAATTATGGCATCCTCAGAAAGAGGCTATTACAAGATTGTATCTTTTCATCTATTTCTTAGTGACTTGCCTTGTTTTTTATTACAGTCAAAGTTTTTTTTTCAGGCATGTAATTATGGCAAGTTTGGATATGGAAATACTATATTCTGTTTCTCTGTATCACACCCTTAAGGACCTCGGAATCTCTAGAAACCAGTAGACGTTCTGTCTTCAGCTGACCCCATGACTGTTGAATCAAAAACATTTTAGGTAATCGCTCCTGGAAACCTTGCCTTTGCCCATTCTTTCTTTGTCTTCTCTTTCTCTCTCAAGCAAAAATAAATATTACTCAGGCAACAAATATTTTGTGTATGTGTGAGTGCAAACATTAGATGGACAACGTTGCTTGGCAGTCTAATGACTTTAGACTATTTTCTTGCATGCATGTTTGTGTGATCAACACAGCCTTACCTTGCTTTTCATTGGGGTGTGACATACTCTGTTTCTCAATGGCATGAGAGAGCAGGAGGCTGACCTAAGAGGCTTGTATCATATGAACAGGTGTGGCTTCGAAAGAAACTGCAGTCTGTTTCCAATAGGGACTTACGGACTTATTCGACACTGAGTCTTTTCACAGTTATCTACTCATGAGAGTGGAACTGGTAAACAAACTCTCATTGGGCAAAAAAGCTATGCATGGCATGAAATAATCAGCTTTCCCAAAAAGCAGAAAGAAAAACTCAGACTTCTCTGGCTGGTTCAGATATTCACATGGCAACTTACTCTTTGATTAGAGGGCTGTGTGGCTAAAGAAGTTGGAATGAATTATCGCAGTGCTTTTCTCCAGCCCTAGGGAACAGGGAGCAGGTGCCAGACCCTTCATGGGGAGCAGGCACACCATGCAGGGTCTGAGTGCAACCTCCCCAAGCATCTTCACAGAAACCTGTTAGTAAGGGGTAAGAGCACAGGCCACGGGTGTCCTACAGGCAGGGTTTGGCACAGTGGTACCAGTCTACCCTCTAAGACACTGGCAGGTTGCAGCTGTGTTAGCATCAAGGCTCCAGCAAGGGAACTCCCAACTATTCTTCTGGATCTGTTGCCTACAGGTATTCTGCCTTGTATGGAGACAGTTAAATATCAAGGCAAAAGGTGTGAAAATCAAAATCAATTGGTTAAGGAATGTTAAATTATGGTTGTGAATACTTTCATGGCATTTACCTAATTCTGGGAAAAGCAAAAGAAATGACTCTGCTATGTTCTACCATATCTGTTAATATCCTCTCATGTGAGAAACATTCACCTATGTAGTTTCTAAAAGAGGACAAAGTCTGTGAAGCAAAGCTTTATTTCAGCGCTCGGTGCACAGGAGATCACCCCAATGATCCTCCTGCATGCACACTGGTTGGTCTCACTTCCACATATTTATTTAGGACAGTCATTCATATTCATGCCGTTTCTCAGAAGTCTTACACATATTAAAATGAGTTCCTCGAAGTTATTTACATCTATGCCCTCCCACTTGCATCTGCACACTGTTCTCTGGGGGTCTTTGAGGGTTGCGGGGTGAAGACTCAAAGTCTTCCTCTCAGTTGAACTCTTGACCTCCTTATTCTGGCGCCTGCGCTCTATGTTCCAGTTACATGACAAAACCGCAAGGTGACCGGGAATTGTCTCCTTGTTCCATATAAGGGCAGGACGGTGACAACCAAGCTGAGATAAGTGGTATCAGCTAAAGCAGCTTGAGCCTGTACCCGAATACACATTTCCCTGTCTCTGTCCCCATACTTGGGTACCTGGAAACTTACATTCTTTCTGACCGCCTACCTGTTATGGCTTAAGCAAAACTACAACATTATTTATCACATCTCATTTAAAGGACAGATCACTCGCTGAGGCAATCAGCTCTGGTGCAGGCACATTCCAGAGCAGAGCCAGGGATGGCAGCGAAGAGGGGGCAGTTCCTGAGCCAGGGAAACCCCAGGGGAGCATAGAGATCCACCAGGATCTGGCAGCTCTGACGGGATGTGGGGGCGGGCCAAGGAGTAGCGGTGGCCACACCCCACCAAAGGGCAGCCCTTAGGGAGCGCCAGCCGGCAGGAGAGCTGCCAACAGAGCGGGCAAACAGGGCGTGGCGCATGAGCCAGGGCGTGGCACGGCAGTTTGTCCGGGAGGGCACACAAAGAG
>NW_009602614.1:18167-18419 GCF_000690535.1 Cariama cristata | reverse complement strand
ACTCCTGAAGGGCTGCTGCCAGGACCGGCGTTCACACACAGATAAACCCCGACTGCCAACAGGAGTGTTGCGGGGTTTAAACCATAAACCTTCTCCCACGCTTGGGAGGGAGCTTCTCTTGCACTCACAGGCAGCAATGCTCAGCTTCATCCCCCTTTTCCTGCTCACCACGATTTTAAAAGCCGGCAGACCGAAGGAGTCGGGCTTCGCTGCTGCCACGCTTCTGCCCAGCGGCGCCCCGGCATCAGCGAT
>NW_009602614.1:10450-18084 GCF_000690535.1 Cariama cristata | reverse complement strand
AAAACGTTCCCACTGCCCGACTTCCGAGATCACCGCCTGCCTTGCAGAAGATCCACGCAGCGAGACCAGAACTGAGACGCGGAAGGCAGTAATTCACGTTATTCTTTTCTTACTACCTAGAGGAGAGAGAGAGAGAAAGGACGCATCAATAAAGGAAGTTTACAGGAGTTTCAGCAAACGGTGCAATTGGTATCACCTTGTATGCTCTTTAGAAAAGATTTTTCAGATCCATTTATCCAACAATGGCATAAGAGGGTAAGATAAAAGCCGTGTAAGAGCAGCAGCAAGATCTGGGTGCTGGGGCCCAGCAGCATCGCCCCATCGCTTGGGGGGGGGACGAGCACCCACAGCCACTTTGGGAGCCCTCAGGGCAGCCCCTTCCCAGGAGCCAGGCAGCCTCGCCAGCCGGGGCGCGCTCTCTTCTGCTACCTCCGAGCGCCTAAAAAACCGAGGCAACGAAGCCACGACAGCCACGCAGCCCTCCTTTTTAATCATCTGAGCAGAGCTCTGGAACACTCCCAGTGAAAAGAGGAAAGGAAAAGCAACGCTACCCTAGAGAGCACAGAGGATGATGTCAGAAAAAGAGGATTGAAGCCACAAACGCAGGTTTTACAGTGTTTATTTTTCCAATACCACAAGGGACATACATGAGCAGGCCCCCCCCGAGGGCTCTGCAAACCAGACCAGTTCAATCTGTACACGACAGTGGCCCCAGAGGAGGCAGAGCCAGACCCCCCAGCTCCGCTCCCGATCTTTGGTAAGCAGGTTTCACACCTCTGCTCCGCCGTCCCCTTCACCCCGGGGTGCGCAGGCGCGTTGGTCTCGCTCTCATTCCCGCAATACGAGGCTGTCGGATGCGTCAGGGACAAACCATTTCCGAGACTAAACTTGATGCATCCCCCAGGCTTGTGTCTCAAACAGGGACTTGCACAGTTAAAAAAAAAAAAAAGTGCATGGTCGAGGGAGGCAAGATAGAGCTCAAAAAGGGACAAGAAGAAAAAATAAAAATAAACCCCCTACAGTTCTTGCTACTGCCTAATTAAATAAAAGAGCTGACTTCTCCCCGCACTGAAGCAATTCACTCTTGATTAGCAATTGCTCCAAAGAGGAAGAGCATCCCGTTCTTGCCCTCACTCCATGGACGCACAAGAATGTTCACCTTCTTGCAACACAGCTAGAGCCATGCCCGAGGAGATCAGTCACAGCAACAACTGGCAACGGCTGAAGGACACTCGACCCGGCGAATCCCATCAGGTCACCCCGGCCCGGCACAGCCCAGGCTGCCCGCACACGACAGCGCGGACGCCCTGGCAGAGAGGGAGGCTGTCGGAACCGAGACGCCCTTGCGTGTTGAGCCTCACGTTAGGCAAGACAGAATACAGTGGCTCTGACTACAGATGCAGATTAATAACTAACACCACTTTAATGCAATACTGCTGTAGAGCCTGAAAATCCAAGGGAAAAAAAAAAAAAAGAACCCTTTATGTTCTATGTACATTACATCCATTTACAGAGTTGGCCAGTACTGTGTACAACATATAAATACATGATCAAACAGATGCATAGAGGATACTTACAGGAGCCAAAAAATTCACTTTATACATCCAAGAATGAAAATATAAAAAAAAACAGGAAAAAACACTGCTTTAAATGTTAGATGATCGTCACACAGATGCACAGCTAGACGCTTGCAAGTGGTCAGATGCCATTGTGTTAAGGTCCTCATTGCAGGGCTGCAATGAAGAGATCGCTGGCCCCATAAACGGGCTTCTAGGAACCTCCAACGTTTCCCACGAGTTTGTGAAAGTCAGCCAAAAGAGGCAGTCACATCAGCTGGTCCAAGAGTTCAGCCAGGCACACAGTTCCCCGGGCCACACATCTTCCTGCAGACCAGCAGAAGGCGTTTGTTCGGCACCTGCCACTTGTTTTTGTAGTTCTCTTCTCGCATCCTCCGAGTTGGCTCCATCCAGTATAGGGTTAGCTGTGTACGGCCCACGGCCGCCTCCGGAGCGCTTTACTGGGCACCACGTTCTGCGGTAGCATCCAAAGACCGGACAGAACCGTCATGGCAGAGCAGCTCTTGCCTTACGCTTACTGCACAGCAGTACGTCCCACACAAACCGAGAATGGAGATGGCAGAAGGGGAGAGTGGAAGACTGTAGGGCCTCACAGAGCGCAGCCCTGAAATAGCAAACACCTTGTTCCAGTTCCTTTGGATGTAAGGATTTCCTTGACAGAGGGTCCACGGATTGCCACAGCAAACTGCCTCTCGCTCAGGTGTTAGCCTCAGCACGTGTGCCAGAGCACCACCGGTATTTCCACGATAGCACTAAGCAGAAGGATCGCTCCAGCGGGGCGCAGCCCACCGAGACCGGCGTGTAACCGTGAGCAAGAAAGGGTTTTGCACTGTAGATTTGAGTGGGAAGGCAAGTCAACTTTCCTCACCAAAACAAAGTGTAATAGCATTTCTACTATAAAGAGAATAGTATTTTGTGTACAGGTTTTAGGCTCAGTCGTTATCAAAATACACACACTGAATATACAATTTGTCCCATGGCCATAATTTATTATCTCACCACAAGGCACAATACACAAAGCTTAGAGGGTCCTATACAGTCATCGTGACAAAACGCCCCGCAGCCTTTACACATGATCATGGCTTTAAGGCTGCACGAGCACTTGAACGATATCTCGTCAACACTGCTGCTATCGGCAAACATCTGCACAGAAAGGGACGTATTATGGTTTGCAGCAAAGTTCGCTTTGTGGGTTAGCTGCATCATGCTTCCAGCAAGACTTCTGGGAAAAGCTGGAGTGTTGGATGAATAATTAAAGCTGCGCGAATTAAGCTGCAGCTTAGAAAGCTTCCCATAAAATGCTTGCTTGATATTGAGCTGAGAGGGTATGGAAGAAGGCTCCAAAGGGTGGTTGTGTCCTTTTCCTGGTTCCCTTGAAAACTTAAAAAACGGCAAGTCCATAACCAGTGGAACACTTTGCAAATGCTCAGTCAGCTCCGCGGCGTTTTGTGCTGCATCTGTCCGGTTCTCTGTGTTGCTCTTGGCTGGGCTGCCACATGCCAACACGTTCTCATTTTTTATTCCTCCTGGGGTGTCAGTGCGCTGCTTCGAAGTCCACTCCTCCCTTGCAGCTGGCATTCCTTCTCCCGACGCACAGCTCTTGTTCAGAGGAACCTGTTTGCTTGGGGGCACAGTTCCCATGGCTGAAACTTGATCCAAAGCCCTGGAGAGATGTAGTCTAACACTGGGGCTGCAAGGAAAACCAGAACCGAAGAGTTTTCTGCCTTGACCGCCAACATAATTTTTATTGACCGATGCACCTCCTGTCTGATTTGGACCAAGAGAAGTTACAGTTGGAGATAAAAAATGAGGCTCCGTAGAGGCATTCAACTTCTCTGGACTTTTATTTGCAATGACACTTGTTAACGGGTTGTGCTGTGGCACCCGACGGACCTTTGGCAACTCCTTTTGCTCCTCAAAGCTACGGGAAGAAAATGTTCTTTCCCGAGGGCCCACTTCTTCAGGCTTCTGAGAGGCACTTCCCACATTTGCCAGTTGGTCTTGGCAGCTTAACGTCAAGCCAACTTTGGAATGTTTTTCTGGAACAGATTGATCCTCCGCATCCTCTGCTCTAGACAACACTGCCCCTGATCCGCACTTCTTCTCCTGGGGATCTACGGAAGATCTCATTGAGTGGAAGTTATCACTCCTGCTTAGGGCACTCGTCTTTATTCCTACATCTGGAGAAGTTTCTTTGCCAAAACAGTAGCTGCTACCTCTCTCCATTTGCAGGGAAGGGCTTTCTGACTGCTTGTCCAGTGGTGGCTGTGCGATTTCCAGCTTGGTGTTGGCATGAGACACTGGGAGAACTTCTTCCAATGCAAGGTTCCCCTTAAGCAGCTGCATCACTAAAGGGCTGTCAGTTTCAATGGAAGATATGGCCCGAGCAGAACCAGTTGGCTGCTCGGCCTTCTGGGGCAACGGTGCCTGTGGTCCCCACCTCTGAGATGGAGGTGCGGGGCTCATCGCTGTGGCAGCAGGGAAGTCCACAACATAGGCCAGACTATCTGTTTCCACAGATGATTTTGATCTAATCCTATCATGTCTCTCAGTGCTGCTGTGACAGGAGTCGTCTCTCCCAGCCACCTCCCTACAGCTGACACTTCTGAAACATATATCCATCTCCACATTCTCATCAGCTGCGTCACCTTCAAAATCTGAAGCAGTATCTGTTGTTTCACTGTGCGGGCTCTGTATCTCATCATCTCCGTTTGTCTGGAACTCTTGAGTCTCTCTCAGTGGCTGATGGGCATTTTCTGGTTCTGTTCTGGGGCACCTCTCCCGCAGTCGCAGAAGTTTTTCAGAGGTATCTATCCTATTCTGAGAAATAAAGTCATCCTGTAAAGAGGGTTTCACCACAGACTCTGTATTTTGTTCTTCGTTACTTAGTTCGCCATCACTCTCTTTCTCTGCCTGCAGGTGTGCAAAGTTGTACAGCGCAGGGACTGCCTGCTCCACTCCAGCAGTCACTGGTTGGGAGTTATCGCTATCAGCGACACATTTTTCCACACATGTTTCAGAGCCACTAAACCTAAATCTAGACACCATTTCTGGCTCATGGCATTCTTTACCGCCCGATGACAATTCTGGCAGAAGAATAGGACAACTGGAGGAATTTTCCTTTCTGTCAGAAGGTCGATCCAGCTGTACATCGGGAGCACTAATATCTCCGAGTTCTGACACAACCCTGTCTCCCGTAGGACTGATCGCAGCTCCCTGCACCTGAGAACACGACAGACCGTTTACTGGAGGAACCACGCGTTTCAGCTTTGGACTTTGCCTCTCCTGTGATGCAACGCAAGATGGGGTTTCGGTCCTTGGGTCACAGAGGAGCTGCTCAGGGCTCTCCTCCTGCCTCTCAGAAGTTGGATTGTCTAAGGACGACCCAGCCAAAGCATCACAGAACTGCCTTCTAGATGAACCACCGCCAGGTTGAGCGTCCCCTGAGCTAGTCCCTGCAGTGCGTTCCAGAACACCACCTCCCTCACTCTCTGAGGAAAAGGGGTCTTGTCTTGAAGAGAGGAAGGAATTCGCGTTAGCCTCCTGAGCAGCCACCTCAGAGTTCGCCTTTTCTCCATTCAGATGGAGAGACGACAGTAATTGTGTTCGTTGTAGATCTGACGAACGCTTTCCGTGAGTTCTCTTTGATCTCCTGTGCTCTGTACGGCTGCCGGACTCTCCTCCACCACCTCCTTCATCAGTGCTTCTCCCTCCACCCGGGCCACCCCCACCTCCAATGGCAGCTGTAGCAGCTTCTCGCTGGGCTCGGGCTTGCAAAGCACGGGCTTTAATGTCTGCGAGTGTTCTGGCCCCGGTCCTGCCCCGGCTGGAGGGCTCCGTGTTGGGGATGATCCTGGGGCATATCTGGTAAGCGGGCTGACCTTTAACCACCCAGGGTGGTTTAATACGTGAAAGTTGAATCTGAAAGAAAGGGAAAAGCAATTAGTTCTAACACTTGACCGTTTTCAGACAGTGAAATGCATTTTATTAGCGTCTGTTCGTCACAATTCTTATCACAAGAATTCAACAAAAATTTCAAATCCCAACTTAAAAACTAATTTTGGCAGGGAAGTAGCATGCTCCCTGTAACCTCTGCTTATGTGCTCTGTCATGCGATATGTAAAGCTCAGTTAATATTGACATTGGTTCACCAGAGCCCACAGATGAATACGAAATAAGTGATTTGCATTCAGATCTTCAGAAATCAAAACAGTCTCCGTTACATCAGGATGACTAACCTGAAGCTTAGAAGATAGATACCTCTAGGCAGAACGGGAAAAGTCAGAAGGAATACTAAGATTCTGCCCAAAAGGAAAGGAATTGAGAAACTACACAGGATAAAGAATACGATTTGAAGGTCTCTCTTACAAGTCAGCTAGTTTAAGGAAAAGTGATTTGTGTATCCACAGAAATGCAAGCTAACAGAGTAAGTCAAGGCTACCCTGTGCTCTCGTGCAAAGACCTTGGAATGATTTTCCATTCTTTGCCTGTCTAAATAACACAGTAAACTGCAGTAATCAGAGGTACTTAGCCAGCTCTACCAATGAAACCCTTCCACTTCTTCCCTTAAGAGGACAACACTTGACATTTTAATAATGTTTTGATGCTACCGAGCATGACAGCCCTGAGATACCAAGCAGCTAGAACTCTCTCTCCTACCCGGATGGGTGGGACTTTTGGCTCCTCTTTAGTAGGCTGTGGCTTTTCTGGGTGAACACTTTCAATTGTGTTACGAAAGGACTGACGATCTTCAAGCCGGGGCTTCTTTTCGGGGAAGGACGCGGAGGCAGCCTCCTCAAAGCATTTCCTCTTCTGGTCCTTGGATTCCCGAGCAGAGTTCTCCTGGGGCAAACTGGGAATTCTGTTTGCAGCTGCCAATTTTTTTTTTTTACTGTGTAATTTGGAAGTCTCTGGAGAGAGGTACAATTCTGAACTCTCTGGCTTCAGTACCGCGGCCGAAGGGCTCGTCAGATCATCTTTCTTCAGGTCTATCTCAGGCTTTGTCTCTTTACGAAGAGAGGAATCCGGTTCCACGGCAGCAGTCTCTCTGGAAGCCTCCATTTGCTCAGGTTCACGCAATTTGTACAGGCTCCTCCTGGCTCTGCACCGCAGGTCGGCCCGGGAGCGTTTTTTGAAGTGCCCATCTCTCTGCCGCGTAGAAAGACCGCGCGGCAGTCTTGCTTCTGCTTTAACAGACAGTCCTGTCCTGTTCTCAGCATCTTCTTGCACCAAATTCTGCTCCTGGGATTCTTCTTGGGTCAAGCCCAACCTACGAGGCAAACACAAAAACTAGCTAAAAGCTAAAGCCCATCTCAATTTAAGCATTTCGTCTTTTACTTATAGCCGTACTGTATACCAGTCTACAAAGTAACACAGAGATTACAAAGCACAGACTCATCAAAACCTCATTAAGTCAGTCCGCAATCAGGTAACCTACACGTTTGCTATCCCACGTTACTATCACAGGGAATGAGACAAATAAGAAAATGTAAAAATTTGCAATGGAAAACAAGTAATATTAACTTGTCTTGGAAACAGAACAGATGGGCTACAAAACTCTGCTGTGACCCAGCCAATTCCACTAAGGCCTTCCCTGGAGCAACAGTCTGACTGATGCACCCCACAACCTGTATTTTTCAAGGAGTTTACGCTGCATCTTCTCAGGTATCTGCAAGCAGAAACACACTCTGGCACCTGCATAAACACAGATAAAACAGGACAGATGAGGTAAAATTTCTCACTTTTGTCCATAGTAGTCCTCAAAGAATTTCTCTTTCCATTGCTCCACTCTCTTTTCCTTTTCCATCTCCTGCCGAATTCGAACTTGCATCTCATGAGTGAATTCACCTACATGGAAGCAAGAGACTGAAATTCAGTTCCAAACAAAACTGATTCTGCAAATGCAACTTTTTGCATTTTAACAGTACGGTAGCTATATATACGGAGTTATACATATTTCTATTATCACCCTGCTCTCCACCCTACTATGGATCCACATGCTGCCTGCAACTCCTTAAGGGCAATGGTCACACAGCCTCAAGCAAGTCTGAGGGGGGG
>NW_009602614.1:0-10419 GCF_000690535.1 Cariama cristata | reverse complement strand
AAAAAAAAAAAAAAAAAAAAAAAAAAAAAAGAGTCTGGCACTACCTTACACCTCCACCACTTCGTTCTGAAGGTCCCATGGCAGCAAAGGAAAACATAGCTTTGATTTTAAAGAAAAAAAGAAAAGAAAAAAAAAAAGAAGAAAAGTTGGGAGCAACACAGCCAGATACACTGCAAAGCTGGATTTCATTCTCATTCATTAACTGGAAAAGAAAAACAAAAAAATCCCGTAAAATGAGTACCTATTCTCCAGCCACCTAGGAAACCAAATCTGCTCACCATCAGCCAGTCGTTCTCTCCAGCTCTGCGCAGCGTGGGTGAAGAATTCATTATTCAGAGCACTGCCACTGAGACGCATCAGCCCATCAGCCCCAACCTAATGGGACAAACAGAAAACATTTGCTCCAGCCGTTCCGCAATCACGAGGCAATGCAGTGAATGGAAAACACCCAAGTGCTGCACCCTCCTACCTGTCTGTCAACCTCTGGAAGGAGGTAAAGAAGTTGCTGCTGAAAGTGTGATGGGAGCGCATTGAAAGTTCTGGAGTTTATCAGAGCTCGCAGGTTTGTATTGACCAGAATGGAACCAGGTGTTTCAAAGTCAATGTCCTCACCCCTGTTTCGTTTCATTTGCCCTGCAGTTTAAGGACAGGCAAATAAAATAAACATTGTTGTATAAAAGTATTTCAGCATTACGGGCAAGAAATTCATGTCAAACTACTACAACAAAAGGAGCAGGATAAACGAGAAAAGACTGCAGCATTCAAGTACGAAGACAGACTCTCAAACACACTAATTAATAGACACGCATCTGGAATTTTGATATGAGGTCACATTTCTGTCATATTCAGGTACAATTCTTGATGCTGCTCTTCAGACTAGGCAAACTTTTAAATAATTGTCTCGCTAATGTACACGGAGAAAGGTTCGGCCTGCGAGCCTCAAGATCGCCATACGCCTTCTGAAGGAAGAGCACCTTGGTGTTCTTTTCTCAGATATACAAGGACTTCAACGTTGCCTGCTTTTATGGTCAATTATTCTTCTAACTTTAATCAGAAGCACCTACCAGCGGCGGGCTTTCGGATACCTCTCAGAAGCTGCGGAGGATCCCTGTTTATTTCCGTTCTACTACGCAAGGTGGCTTTGCATAGGGCCAAAGAGCTGCTGCTGCTGCTGGACGTACTACTGCTCTCCCCATCCGCATGCCTTCCTGTGAAGCCTGAAAGCAAAACAATTTCATAAAAATATGCAAAGGACAGCAGAAGCCCAACTTGGAGAGTGGTTTAACATACAAGAATTATCTGCTAATAACAGATCCACTATTACAGGGTATTGCCCAGTTAGCAACTATTTTGATGGAGTTAAACATATACACAACTCCCTACAGTCACACGCATTCTCATCAAGCGTTAAAGAAATCCTCAGGCAAACTTACAGATAACTAGGGACTACTGATGAAAAGCTACCTATGCTGTCATTAGAAAACCACCACAACAAAAGCAGTGCTCACCGGAGGCAGACTCCATGTGTGCCCCGTTTACTTTCAGTGGTGTTAAGACAACGCGCGGCAGCATTACACCCGTCTTTTTCTTCTGTTTGGTTGTCTGCAGTCCGGAAAGAAAACAAAAACAAAACAAAGGAACAAAGACATTATGAAGGGGTAAAATAATCGTCTAAGCAGCACGTTCCTCAGTTAAAGAAGTACCTAGCTCCTAGGTAAATCTTCAGGTGTCATTACATTTGTGACTAGCAGAGAATCAAAATTACCCTCCTGTACACAATCCCTCCCCATACTGCAAGCTCCTCACCTAAGGAGACAGCCCCATAACTCATTCCAAGGCACCGGTGCACAACTAGTCCCTGTCACGCTAACCCAACTATCACGCAGCAATGAAAGCCTGCCTTCAGAGGCTTCGCGCTTCCCATTAGCCCCACTTTTCCTACCTGGGAGGCAGCTCTGTAGCCCTCCCTGGTAGTAGCGCGTCCCTTGCTCTGAGATTCGGTGGAACACGAGGCGTTAGAGGAGGTTTCATCAAGAGACACTGAAAGAGACAGGCACTCAGTCAGACATGGAAGTAGATCCCATAGTTTAAGATAAATGGCATTCAACACTTACCATCATTATCACCACTCACAGTGCTAGCCTCATTGGACTCGCAACTCTCTGCGTCTGCTGTATCCTCCAGCTCCTCCCCTTCTGGCACAGACAGATTCCGAGACCACTGCAAGGCATCCTTCTAAACGGGCAAACAGAGCTGGGATGGTGACAGCCCTCCCTCTCAACCATGACGACTTAAACCAATGGGAGCAGGAAGTTTAGTGCATATAGGTTTTAAGTTTAACTTTTTCATCTTCCCTATTTCAATCCTTGATGCAGAAAGGTATTTTAAAGTATATTTGGGCTCATAGTGGAACGGAAGTCACCTAAACTATTAGCACACTTTAGAGACACCTCCTAGACGAGTAACTCAAACCTATCCAAAATACGTAACGTTAATAATTCATTGCAATTTTCTGCAAGCAAGCAGTTTCTATTAAAGAGAAGTATCTCGTTCTTACTACGAAAGAACAGGCAGCATCAGAGTAGTCAAATACCAAGACAGTAAGCTTAAGAGATGTATTTACTACCTGTATAATCAAAGCCATTTCAATGCCATCTATTCTCAGCAAAATATGGCAATTCAACAAAATTTTCTGACAGCAGAAAAAAAGATGCAAATGAAATAGCTGAGATACCTGTTGTCTATCAAGCTGATATTTATCAGGGAATCCAACAGTAGAAAACAATGCAAAAGAAATGCCTAAGACCAGAAACATTTTCAACATTTAAGATTATTGGGACAACAAACTAAAAATAAAAAACGTTCCAGAGAGACCTCAAGATCTGAGGAAAATGTTGACGCTAAGTATTGACAGAATGCAGTGGAACACAAAATAAACAACCAGAAGAATGAACATACATTTTTCTATCAAGATTTTACTTGTAGCTACAAGCTCTCGGACCAATTTAATTTATTGGTTGGCTGTGTTCCCCTGTGGCTGGCAGAAAAGGAGCGCATGGGACTGTTTCGATAAACAGCCACCTGAGCTGGACACCAAGTACTAGAATAAGAGGGCTTATCTTGCTTGGGCAATTCAAGAAATAATACGGTTTTTTTAAAAAAGGGATTTATCATATATGGCTGAATATAGCTGAAGGGTACAGGCTCTAGCGAAATAATGAATTCCAGACACCCTTTCACAGGACGACCTCACATGCAGCACATTCAGCTCATACGATGCTCGGTGACAGTTTAACGCTCAGCTACGCATAACAAGCAGAACTCGCACCTCGGCCCTCAGTTGAGGGCAGGAACTCAGCATTTACCTTGAGTGTGAAAAGGCTGATGCGTCCAGGCAGTTTGTAAAAGAGCCCGTCACCTCCCCTTGAGTTGGAATGGAGCATGGCGTTGAGGCAGGCTAGGGGAGAAGTGCCACTGAAACAGAGAAAGAAAGAAAAAAACACCATAAGTTTTAAGAAATAGCCTTATCAAGAAAACCGAAAGATGTGAACAAAACCAGTGTAAATTGTACACATACGTGTTTCTGGACATGTCTTCCCTGACATGTCACAGACAAAACTGCGCTAGCAGAGTTAGATATGAAAGGTCTGATGCACTAATTTGTCAAGTCCTACGTAACTCCCTGGTTAAAGCAACCATCCTACGCTCACACTGATGGAACTTCTGTGCCACGTAATCTCATGTTTTCCAATAAGTGACACATGTACAGGCAGAAAGTTACCTGGAAGAGACATTAAAGCAGTATTGATTTCATTATTATTAAAAGTGAAACTGAAAACTGGACTGAGACAAAATGCTTCAAAGAAAATCGTTCTCAAATCGAAAACTTTGAACAATTTCTGTTTCCACCCTGAGTGTTTGTTTTTAGGACATTTCTTCACAAGTCTTGGCAACAGACAAACCTACCCTGTATCGCTTTTAGATATTATGAAGAAAATTTCCAGCCTTCTGTCCTGTTAAACACAGAAGGGAAAACACTGTCTAACAGACACTCCAAGCATGCTAACCAGCCACAGAGCACGCTTTCTTAGAATGGCAAAATAAGTAGTTTTCCCCGAAATGAGAGAAAAACAAACCAGTTAAAACTCTCCAGGGAGCTAAAACTCAGCAATGGT
This sequence comes from Cariama cristata, assembly GCF_000690535.1. Classification (NCBI taxonomy): domain Eukaryota; kingdom Metazoa; phylum Chordata; class Aves; order Cariamiformes; family Cariamidae; genus Cariama; species Cariama cristata. The sequence goes on along the minus strand of NW_009602614.1, from coordinate 6,244 downwards.
GCTGGGCCCAAGTGTCCTGGCTCAGGCATCAGCCACACAGGACCATTAGTGCCACCCAGAAGGAACACGGCCCTCCCAACAGACCAGTGTGACCCCCAAACCAGGGAACACTGCCTCGGTGTTGATTCAAAGGGAAAACCATCTCAAGCCACCAAGCTATTTCCTTCAGGAAATGGAGTTTCAGGAAGGGCTTCTATACAAGTACCAGCCAAGTCCGCGGCATATTTAGCTAGGCAGGATCACTGCCTTTATTCTGCGAACAATTATGCTCTGAAGAAAACAGTCTTTTCTTAAAAGCAGAGAATTAATGACCACGGAAGGAAAAGCAGATATCCCGAGGGAAAAACACCGACCTTTAAAGGAACAGTTTAGCTCTGTGGGATTTAACTTGACACATGCTCCAAAGTCTGGTCTTTCGTTACGTACTGTGACAGGTCACTTGTCAGAACTGGGAGAGCACCAAGATAATTTGCGTGCGTGAGAAGAGACCTGCTATTACCTTTAGCAGAGGACAGTCTATGCACGTAGATCTTCAACTAACTGCTGAAGTAATAGGACTGATGTAAGAAAGGTGTGGAGTATTGATTAAAACAAAGCTATATGAAGGTCCTCATCAAAAGCCTGTCTGAATCCTACTCAGAACTGTGAAACCACCACCCATATCCAAACTGGTGAAGATCTCCTCGGCAAGGATTGCCGGTGGCAGGTGGGCGTTCTAACAGCTCCGATCCTGATGCAGCAACACACGTCGGCATCGTCCCTCTCCAAACAATGGCAACTCCTACAAGCAACACCTCTGTATGCATCACCGATTTTCACTATTCAAACCATCCCAGCTGTTTCCTCATTTCAGACACAAATAAGGAGCAGAAACAAGCTAACATTTTGAGTTGTTAGGCATCAGAAGAAATTAGTTTACTTTCTGTAGCTGGGTAAAGTACAGGTTCAGGAAAGGCAAACACCACGGTGGAAAACAGTCCACAGAATCAAGGTGCGGAGGAAGCAAGACTAGAAACAGTCCACGCATCTGGATTCCCCAGAAGTCAATCAATGGGCAGCAACCAAGAGAGACTGCTTTTGCTGGCTCCGGTAGTCAAACTTTCTTTCTTTGCCATGCAGCACTAACTGAGGCATTTGGACTATCACGGTTACCTACTTTCTTTGATCTGCAAGACACTCTGTATTTCTCTTGTACTACTGTCACAGAAATAGATGGAAGTGCACAGGAACTTAACCAAGGAGAACAGGTTCCCACTCCTGTCGTTTTCCGAGGCTCCATATCAGGTTCTTTTCCATACGAAACCCACGTTGAGATGGGCATCTCCTCCGTACAACGTCAAGAGCCACAACAGTGTGAGCTGTGCTACCACAGTGCTCAAAAATCTGAGCAGAGCCAGTATAGTATTATATAAAATAAAGATGACTTTTTTGAGTCTTCTAAAACATAGTCTGCTCTAGAAATGAAGCCCAGAGGAGACAAAATTTAAACTGTTCTCAAACTAGAGTCACAATATCAGAAACTGCTGGGAGTTACTTACGAGAGAACCATACAAGTAAGTGGTAAGTACAACACAATGCAGGAGTCTGGTCTGCATAAGGCATTAATTTCACAAGAGGTGGATGAAGGGGACTCTGTATGTTATCAAAAAATCCAAAACCAGCTTCCAGTTATTGTCAAAGAAAAAAAAACAACAAACAAAACTCACAACCTGTAAATTGATGTCTATACTGTCATCTGAAATTACCACGCTGGAAGGAGAAAAAAGGAAGAACAAAAGTGGGCTGGAGATGAAGTAGAATTGCATGAAGCAACACAAGCCTTCATATGCAGTCTGCCCCATGCTCCACACTATGTTTTAGACAAGATCATCAATACTAACCTCATTTCCTTTAGTCCTTCAGCCTCTATGACCTGCAGAATCTGTTTTGGGGTCATAGGAGCGTCAGAGTAATTTTCCAGCACCTGAAAAGACAGAAAGACCACGTGTCATTACAGAATTTGCTTCTGCATTCACAGAACTACTCCATAAGCTGCAGTTCAGATCTAATAATGCCTCTTAAAACTTTATTCATCTGCAAAAGACATATGCTAAAAATTTCAGGCTACCTCAAGATTAGATCACGGTAAGCATCACAAAAGGCTTACCTTAATCTGGTCCCTGTTTAACGGAAATACAGACATGAAGGAGAGAAAAAGCAGCAGAATTTGGCCTTGACCTCATAACATGAAAACAGTGGAAGCTTTACCACAGACTTCAATATACATTAGACTGAGCTGCTGCCACATACAACCTTCAAAACTGTACAGTGGCTAGTGACCTTTAATGATGTAAATCGTTCTCCCTGCCGTACACCTTCCTACCTCTCAATAAAGCATCCAGTATTTTTCTAGCATTAAACGTATTACTGTACAACTATATAATCCAATAGCGTACCTTCCTTGGATTACTGCATTCATTTCATCTTCACTCCATCTCAAGAAGGGTACCACGGGTAAGAGTCAGAATTCTTGTCAGAGAAGGACAGAATTCAGAAAAGGACAACAATAACAGTAAAGGATGTTGAAAAAAATTATGGCTAGAGACACTAAAAAGATTTGGACCGCTTGCCTTTGAAAGCAAACGAGTAAAATCAGATATTAAAAAGGCAATACAATAAATAACAACTCATCCTTTCATATATTATATGAAGATCAGAATTGCCACTTATATGTGAAGAACTAAAGAGGCTACTACTTTTTTTTTTTTTTAAGCCTGTGGAACTTACTGGTCCAAAACGTCTAGAAGCAAGAACTCAAGGATTCAAAAAAGGGACCAGACATTTCTGTGGATAAGAAGATTACCCACATAAACAGGAAACAATGAACAAAAATAAGCTGCAGTAGATGTAAACCACGATGTTTCTTTGGGAGCAGATTACCCGACAGCTGCCTAACACGCGCCATCTCCTGCGCCTTCCACTGAAGCAGCCAGCGCTGCTCTCTGAATGCAAAAGACACTGAACTCCACAGACCTCTGGGTCCGACCGAGCAAAAAGGCTGTGATAGAGGCACAGGACATGGCCCGAAACATCCACAAAAAGCAGCAACGGGTATTCACTCGGGAACTTTTTGATTGTAACTGTGGTCTAAATTCCCCTAACGCAATGGCCACGATGATGCACGATCCTGATTTCATTTGTCACCAGGCTTTGGAGTAGCTGGCAACATGACGCTATCTTTCAGTTTGAGTTGTGTGAGAAGCCAGTGGAGGAACCCAAAGGCCCCACTGATATCAGCGACATCTAGAACTGAGTCACTGCAGCACCGTGGCAAGACACAAAGCCTGCAGTCTGCCTCTGGAGTCGCAGGAACGGGACATTTGCAAAAAAAAAAATAAATGTTGCGTAGGGCACCATTTGCATCTCCATAACATTTCCAACCTCCGCAAATAAAGAAAAACCCATCCCACCTCGCTGTACTTCTGCACTTCAGCTATATTTTGCGATAAAAGGAATTTCTTAAATCACATCCACCCAACATGTATTTTGCAGATGCTTGAAGATCATAAGCATCGGTGGTGCTAACCTGGTAGGGGATGGGAATTTGAGAACTACCTAACCTAGAGAGAACACAATGAAAACACAAAGTTTAAAGAAAAGATCAAAGAAAGTGATAATCCATATTCAGAGAGAGTAAACAATTTTAATTCCGAGTCAATACAGCTCCATCACACTTTTTCCTCCACTAATCAAAAAACCTCCATAGGTTACGACGTTTCCATGCCTTCCTCATGAACTGTCACCCCCGTCACTCCACGGGAGCAGAGAGTTGACAAGGGGAAACACATCACTCCTGATCTGAGTGCAAGATCCACAAAATGGAACACGCCTGTTCTGGAAAATCAGGAAATCCTTCACAGCTTATAAAACCTCTCTCGAAGTGACAGAGACAGCAAGTGAAATACACAGCCTAAAACTGAGCATGAACGAGCATTTACATAAAGATAAAAGAATCTACGCTGAGGGGAACCATTTCCAATCAACAGCTACGTTAAGTGTACAGACTGCTCAGTGGAGGAACTGGGGGAGAGCAGATCCTGCAGCTTTGGCCCCCCAAGCCCAGTCTCCAGCCCCGGCCCTCCATCCCTCTCCAGCCTGACACTGCCAGTGCCGCATCCACCTTCCATCAGGAGCTACAGCTTAAACAACATTAGTTATTCCCTACCCCCAAAAAAGACTTTTTGCCTCCTCCGCTATTTATAATACTGATAGTCAAGGGTTCCTACGCCCCTAGTCACGGAAGTTTACATCACTCCTCCAATGAATTTACCAGACATGTAGCGCTGGCGGCACTTGTTGAATAGTCCTACGGCTCTGGGTGTTCAAATGAATCTTTAAAGGCTTATTTTATGGAACGTGCATAGTGTTAGCAACACCGAAAAGCACTTTTGCCTTTGATTCTCAGAAACATCGAGAGGAATACAAAATACAATAATGTGCATCAGAAAGCAAAATTAAAAGCATTTTGACAGGGAGCATGTGTAAGACTAGTGTTAAATAAAGGTCTATTTTTAGTGGATTTACAATCAGTCCTGCAAGCTGGAAGTGCAGCTACGCAACTGTTGGTCTCTCTAAGTGGATAATCTAGTATGAGATCGTTCTATTTCTGGTTCATCAATGGCTCTAAGGTGCTGCCGAGGCTTAGCCGTCTCATGCACCCACTGTGCCTGAGGTTCTGGCCAAAAGACAGGCGAGAGGAACTGTGTGAAGAGATCCCTTTCCCATCACACGAGGGGGAGAAAGTGTACTAGGAGACTGCTTTCGAGTCACACTCTCATGTGCTGCTTTGGGCAGCCTATAAATACTGATTTTTTTCACCTGTTAGAGCTCGGGACATTTGAATGAGGTGACTTTGTGCAGGGTCACCTAGCACTGCCTCTGCCCTCGAGGTCACCTACCAGGAAAGCGTCCCTGCCACCTGCAGTGACGCGCTTGGCTCACAGAACCAGGATCTCAAAGAGAAACACACGATGAAGTATCAGACCACCAGATTCCTGCAGTGAAGTTCACAGTGGCTGGATTACGCCCTTCTCCAGTTTTACAAGCGAAGTCACGTGGGTCTAAAATATAATTTACACGCAGAAGATTATGCAAGTTGCTGGAAGATAGATGCTTGTCTGATTAGGTTTCCTCCTGGCAAGCAGTAAGAAAACACTCTGATAGCCAAACAAATCTTACCCAGAAGGAGCACAAAGACCTATCCCGAACATCCTCAGTACCAGACACGAGTCTCAGCTGGACTCACCCATACTGTTCCTTCTGAATGTTTATGTGCTCCAGTGCACAACCCGGCCAGGCAAAAACAAAATAAGCACAGACACAGAGGAAGAAACAAGGAAACAAAACACCCTCAAGCCCTGTAAATCCATTTCTACAGATGTCCACACGCTACACAGCAAGCACACCCATATCCTCACAAGTCGAGTCTCACTGACAGAGCTACGGGGAGGAAACCGCAGAGATCCCTCCACGCCGGCCGCAGGCAGTCGGGTCATCCCTTACTCCACGTACTGGTGCTCCCGTACCTGCACAGATCTGCGTCACCGTGTCACCGACAGCGCGCGGCTCCCAGGCAGAGCCCAAAGAGAGGACTCTCCTTCCAGCCCGCCGCAGAGCGGACAGCAGCGGCCATCGGCACTCCGTGCCAAGCAACGAGCCTAAACGCCTCCAGACGCGCTCCCCACATAAAATTTCCGACTAGTTCGCGCTCACTACCTGAAAGACACTGAAGTTATTTTTCTATTTCCTAGTTTATAAATGTGGTTCAAGACAGATAGGGCTTAAACGCTTCACAGAGGGAAATGACCCTTGTCCCATTGCGATGGTCAAACGACCGCGGTGCTCCATCACAACCACCACCGCAGCAGACCTGGGTTTGGAAGCTCAAGCCTTCAACACGCAGATTCACAAAGACAGAAAAGACCAAGACGTACCCGCAGCTACGTGTCCTAAAACCAAAAGTGACAAAGTGACAAAGTGACGTCTGACCGCAGCGATGCCAACCCCGCGGCTTGGCGCGAACCCACGCCGCTCACGCCGCCTGCGCTTCGGGCGTCACGGAAGAAACCCGCGGCCTCGGTAATTAAACCAGAAACTTTTGACACTGCCCAGACTTCAGGCCAGGCCTCTCTCTCCGCAGGCTCCGGTTCCTCCACGGAGCCTTCAGCCATCTGAAAGGAAGAAGACGAACCGGTCCCACACCGAG
>NW_009602613.1:10035-30754 GCF_000690535.1 Cariama cristata | reverse complement strand
GGGAGCAGCGTGGAGCTGTCTGCGGGGCAGGGCGAGGCTGTGAGGAATGGGGAGCTGTTCTTTGGGGCAAGGGGGTCCAACCACTAAAGGGCAGGTCATGCACCTGAGAGGGGAGGCCTGCAGAGGTGGGCTCAGCCAGTCACGCTGTGCTAGACGACATCCTTGGGTGAGAATTCAGGTGGGTGCTGCAGCTCTCTTCTGTTCCTCTTTAACGTTCCTGCTATATTGGCATGACGGTAGTTACTGGGCTGTCTACACTTCAGATCATGCTGTTCTTGTACCTGTTGCTTTTGCTGCACAGTTGGATGCATTTAGGAAACACTTAGTAGATTTTCTGACTTTGCTGTGTATCTTTGAGTATCAACAAGCTTTGTCGGGGTAGATTGACCAAGTAAAAGATTGTCCATTGACCGGACTCAACAGCTGTAAGCAGGCTCAGCACAGCATGCCAGTAGCAGGGCTGATGATAAACTAGCTTTGTTTTCAATATAATCACTTACTGGCCAGCCTCTGTTGGGTTAAATAGTTCCTAACATATAGGTTGAACCTGATTCGTACACGGTGGTATTATTGGCATTTTGTAGACCTAAGGAAAACTTAGTGCTCCATGAAGAAAGAGCACGGACAATACGCTTGTTTGGGTTTTGTTACTTCTGTGCTCTAAGTTTATTGATATCGACTCTATTGGAAGCAAACGGTTACCCTTGCTGTTATAGTTCCTTCAAGGAATTTTACATCAATTATTTCTCAATCAGGTACAAGGGTTCTGTAAAAAAAAGAGCCATAAGGAGCTTCTGCATCAGAGAATTGTTCTATCTGTTCCTGCTTTACAGCCAGCAGGACCGAACACGGAGAAGCAACGTATCTGGGATTAGACTGCAGGGAGATAAATCCCCTGTCTCTTGCCCCACTTACTTGGATAAGCATTTTTAAGTGTGGATTTGGAAATGAGAGAGTTACACTCTCATTTCTGCTCAAGTCGATGTGAGTTGGATGATACCTAATTCCCTTGAGCCCTTTGAAATTCTTCTAGAGCAAACACTACCTTCTCTAACTTTTGTAGAAGCAATTAAAAGATCAGCCGACACTGACAAGCTGGTTAATGTGGTCTGCAAAGAAAATGCCTTTAAACTTGCCTAGGTCCCAGACACCGACATGGGAGGCTAATGACAAGGACCACAGTAAAGATCCTAATGACAGCTTGGGAGTCCTAGTAATCAACTTGGGAAGCTAATGCTGAGGAGCTGGATAAAGATACAATTAAGGTTGCCACAAAGTACTGGGATACATTACAGTTCCCAGCTGTGATAACTGAAGAGTTGGCTGCGGTTCCAAAACACGAGCATGATAGTAAAGTAGGAATGAAAGGACAAATATCTTGGCCTTTTCATTTTCCAGACACTTATATTCACTATCTGCATGGAGCCTAAATTATCCTGGCAAAACTCCAAGCAATAATATTTTTTTTTCCCCTTGAGTGGGTTAATAAAGTACAATTAGGCTTTGCTCTTTTGCATTGCATAAGAGACAACAGAATAAACCTTTCCACTTATTTATGATCCATCTCAACTTTTGGAGAGTTTGGCAGTTTTACAAGTCCCTGACTGCTTATCCTGGTCAGTGCAAACACCGTGCTTTGAAAGCACCACACTTGAGCCTTCAACATTGAGTAGACTATGTGTTCAGACTCTCTCTTTAAGTAACTGGAGATGATAACTTAAGAAAAAACAGTTCTTGAAAATCTTGTCACAGGTATAACGCAGTTCTGAACATCCTCAGGAAATCAGAGTTCTAGTGCAGCAAATGCATTTTTCACAGAGTGTGTATAAAATGAAATACCTTATTAGCAGCTGTAAGTCATAGGGAAGTAATATGAATTTTTATAGCCCCAGGAAGATACACAGAATAGAAAGATGCAATGAGAAACTCATAATTTTATCTTCAAATGGACCCTGAAAAAGCCTTGTGGCTTCCATCACTGCCAGCACAACCAATAATGGCAGGATCGAAGTCACTGCGTGAAGGACCTGTCAGCTCACTGCCGACGGCTCGTGAGCTGTAGGAAAAAATGCATTGCTGAGTTTGACATGTGGCTGCCAAGCATGCTCGGTGCTTCTTGACTCCAGTTCTGGAGGAGGCTGAGGGGGAGGATAGTCGGGGGTTGTCGGTGACGAGAGGAGGCAGCAGCATCTTGCCATGCTGGAACAGTTGGCTGTGCTCTGCCAAGTCAAGCAGGTTTCGAGGCGGGGGCTCTGGGTGTCTGCTTGTCTGTTGCTGTTGTAGGAGGATTACTGCCATGTGGATTAAAAAAAAGTCTTCCTATGTAATGACAGAGATTGGGAAAGAACAAAATTCTTTGGATTTTTTTTCTTTTTCCTTCCAGATTGATGTAATATATAGTCAAAGTCAAGAGTCAGTCCTACCCTCTTTTCTGTTCTCCTGTCTGTTCTCGCACAGCATGAGGAGGAGAGGCTCGATGAGTGCCTCCTACCTGGGCATGCTGAGAAAATCTGTTCCTTTTTGAAAGCACTGCACTTCCACGCTACAGAGAAGTGGACAAATAGGGTTCTGGAGTAACTATTGTAGAGATGCTCCAAACAGCAAGAAAATGTCTCAAACCGTTTGCTCACAGGTTTGGAAGATGTTCAGACTTAAACACAAATCCCTTTATTTAGTTAGGACCTGGTCACCATGTGATTCTTACTTGTCAAAAGTAGAAAATATTTTGGATGAAGATAGAAGTAATGCACCTACCTTGTTTTTTAAAAATACACTAAAAAAATTACTTTGAGCTAGGAGAACTACAGTGAGACCCCTCTGTGAAAAACGCTACATTGAGGCTAAGGTTTCATACTAGGCTGAGTTGCCCTGAGGGCTGCCCGGCATCGGTGGGCAGTTGCCTGTTCCCATGCCTCTCCCTGCATGTGTCCACCACCACTGCCCTTGTCGTGCCACTGGTGCTCATCTGAACATGTGGTAGCCGATTCAGAAAGCTAAAGTATCACAAATCTGATCTTGCCAAAAAAAGTGATTCGTTCCGTGCCGGGACGGCTGGCCGGCGCTGCTGGCACGGGCTCAGCGGTGTGGGTGAGGAGGGGTAGGAACATGCGGTCAGGGGAAGGGAAGGAAACGGGGCTCCCGCTTTGGCAGCAGGTCTGTGCAACTGAAAAGTCGTGCTGCATCCTGAGAATAAGATTCGTTGTCCTTATGCTTTCAGATAGAAATTTGTATCCTCCCATTTTATTTAGAGCAAATATTTTTAAAAATTTGAAGTACAATTTGACACTCTTCTTTAGTTGAAGTTTGTGATCATCTCACCTAAGACTGCCTGGCCTGTTTCATATGCAGCTTCTCGTTGCTTTCAGTTCCTGCCTCTCCCTTGTTAGGAAAGTGCTGCTTCTTGTGAGGAAAACATCTCAGAGAGAATGCCTGATTCTCAGCACAAATATCTTTTCATTATTGCAAGCATTACTGTTAACATTGCTGTTCATTCTGATAGGGATTTAATACACGATGTAGCATCTGTTTTCTAAGCACCTGATGAGTCTGGATTTGCGCTCCAGTCTGCAAACAGGGTGGTGCTCGGCTGGGGAAATGCAGTTTTTCAGATCTTAAGCCCAAGTGGATGAAGGAGAGGAGGCGTCAGCCAAGCTGTTGCAGATACTGGGGGTCCGGAGAGAAGGGGGCAGCGGAGCACAAAATGGCACCACAGGGGAGAAAAAGGGGCAGCAGCCGTGGAGGGCAAGGTTTGCTGGGGGTCCTTGGGACAGGCAGGCTGTGGCACAGTCATCTTTCTGAATGCTGTTTTCGGTGGGACTGAACTGAATCATCTTCAGCACAGAACAAACCGGTGTGACACAGCACAGCCAAAGGATGAATTATTTCTCATAAACCTCTAGTCGTCTGGTGGTAGCCCATCACCTGTAGCCCATGGGGAAACAGCTGGCTTGGCATGGACATTTTGCTGGCAGCCTCTGATCTAAGACACAATATCAAGCTTTGAAGGAAATGAACTTTTTTCATCTGCTTAATTATCAAATCAGTTCATGAGAAGGAGGTGACATGTTTAGGTTGCTCTGCTATTTCAGTTGTGCAGGTGGTGCCCAAAAGATCTGTCAAAAAATTGTCATCCTCTTGTATGACCTCTAGCTCACGGGCAGATACGCTGCAATTGCAGTAGTATTTGGGGGTGCTGCCCCATCCTCTCTTGCTGAAGGCTCCCCATTTCCAGTTTCTATTCAGGAAGTGCTAACTTCTCTCCAACAAGCATCTGAGCACCTATTCTGACGTCAAGAAGAACTAAGCAGTTGCCATCAGCTTGTGCTTATTAGTACATCTATTCTAAAAGTTTGTCGGTAAATCTGGAAGATTCTTTTGTAGTGACTGTGCGACTACAGAGATGGGAAAGCAAATTCTACCCAGGCAGTGAGGCTGGCTGGGGAGGCACATGTCATCACTGTGTGGTGAGGCGGAGTAGACAGGCTGTGAAGCCAAGGTAGGATCAGAAGCTAATAATGGGTCTTCTGCACAAATGGCTCATCTATACTATTTGCCCTGCCAAAAAAAAATAGTGTGAGGGTCCTTTCAAAAGCCCCAAAGAGTCTTCAGGAAGATTGTCTCTGTTTTCGTGAAGGAATCTTACATAGCAAACTGAACTTCGGCTGCTTTTAAATGCATGCCTTAAAGCATCATGCAAGTTGCCGGGTCTGGGATCATTATTTTAGCACCTGCACTAGGGCGGGATTTATAAGTAGCTGTTGCGTATGTATAACAGTTGCTGCCCAAGGTGGGTATGTTAGGGTTAGCCGTTAATCCTACTCATGATTATTGCTCTTCTCTCTTTTACATCTCTGTGACTTTTATTTGCAGAGCTTTAGAACTCTCCGGGGTCCCTGGCAGAGAGCACCGCTGGGGTGCTACTCTGCCATTACTATCTAACGAGTTTTCGCTTGTCCTTTATACTGCATGTGCCATAAAGGCAAAACAGTCTCGCATGTCAGTACTGAGTGCAACCCTATGGAGAGCTGTTACTTGTTTTTAAGCAATTATTTCATATTCCCTTTTTATTTCCCCTTCTCATATTGATCATTATTATAGTAATACTGGCTGGTCCGGGAATTTCAGAGTCAAATTCCTAGGCATCCATTATCCCTTTATGATTTCGATTTCCAGTAGCACTGGGAGGAGGCAGCATAGATGTCCCTGAAATACAGAAGTATCAGTAGGACCCTTTTGGTAGTTATTTTTAGCAGTGACATAATAGCAGCAAATCTAATGGCAAATAATTGTAGACATGCAACCCAAGAACCTACTAGTGCTTCATGTGTTGTCTCTTAACACAGCACGGGCATTGCAACGTGGGACTGCGCAAAGGTATGTTAAAAGGCCTGAAGGTTTACATTACATTAGCAAAGAAAATTCCCCAGCTCCTGCGTCCTTGTCCTGTGGAAGAGACCACTTCTAAGTGTGAGAATGCCATTGTATTTTCAGTCATACTCATTGAAAACGTCATTACTAGCTGCAAAATATTTTCTAGCCTGTTCTTATTTGCATCATTGTTCTACGGTTTGGTTTGCTCTAACAACGGAGTTGTACTTTTAACGTGTTGGGAACTGGGGAAGCTTCAACCCTTACAGTGTCACTCTCCTGCCTGAGCTCAGGGAAGCTGTGCACAGGCTCCAGTTGACTAGTTTGAAGTGAGGTCTGGAATGAGGACAGCTGTATTTTCTCTACGACTGAGCTGGCTGAGTGAGTCTACTGCATTTTTCTAAGTGAAAATCACTTTTTCTTTATGAAGACTTTTAGTGTTAGACTGGTCATCCACCTGGCTCTTTTCTACAGATTTTTTTTTCTTTCTGATTTTGCTCTGTGAGTACAATGCTTGTGTTTTATCAGTCCCCTGTCTTGGTATTCAGTAAATGCAGTGTTATGATAAAGATTATGATAAATTATGGCACTAAGTATAGTAATAAATGTAGGCATAGTGTATATAGGCTATTGTGGAAGAAATTAGTTTCTGTTCTGCAGCTTGGAAAAAAAAAGGAGTCATGCATCTGTTTTATGTAAAAATATCCTTATCGCCCTGTGGTATCGCTTTATTCGCAGATAAAAAAGCCATAGAGTTTTTGTGCAGGAAAGCCTTTGTTATGGATGGCATTGTCCAAATTAATCAAGCGATAATGGAAATTATTTAAAGTTTAGAAGTAGAATAATAAAATCATGGAACTTCTGTAAGTTTTTGATGAGTTTCCTCAGTCTGTTGCACTGATGACTTACAACTGAGAAGTTAGAGCAAAGCAGGCAGTGAATTTGAACAGGTAGGTATGTATGTGAAGTGCCTTGGAATCCTAATGTTTGAGTGTACGCATAAAAGTATTTAGAAACAGGTCTGTTCCTCTAGCCTAGCATGCCACATTTTAAGGCGCTTTCAAAAGATTTCTCTCTATTGAGCATGCTTGATTTTAGGGTAGTTTTGAAACATGTCTTTCAAGGGAATCTTTGCCTTTTGGCTGATGTCTCTTGTAAAATGTGCTGGAGTACACACAGACATACAAGAAGTGTCGTATGGGAATCCCCTCCTCTTCAACAGACCCAGTAATTTCTAGTATTTGGAGAGTTTAGAGCCTGCTGGCATGTACTCGTGCTAAACATGTTTATGTTTTTGAGGAATCTGGTGAGTGTTCTGTGCTTCTGTGAAGTTATATTCTGTTCCTGCTCCTGTGGGAAAGTTACAGTGCTGGCCATAGGGCTTTATGAATTGTCACAAAACGAGCAGTTAATTCTTGACATCTGCTGTGCGAAGTGACTGCCAAGTTGCGTTGGTAGTTGGCAAGGAAATAAATATTGATAGACCCTAGCAACAGGTACTCCTGAGAACTCTTGTTCTAGGAATGCTTAGGCTGTGTCCAATGTTATTAATGTTGTGATAGCATTTTAAGTTTATTTATAGGATTTGTTTGTGTCTTATCACCAGCTCTCAGAACTGGAATGCATGAATGGGCTTTGCTGTGTGAGGGCACAGACGCGTATTTATTACATACCCTTCTCTGGTGGCTCATTTCAACTCATAACAGATGCTTCACTGTCCAAATCTCAGGGGTAGTTGATGTACACCGATGTATGACATCTCAAGTATGTGCTTGTATCTAGACTCTTGTATGTTTGCTATCTATCCTAGGTTGAAAAGACTACTCCAGAGCTATCCAGCGTGTCGGATACAAGAGTTTCTTTCTTTTCCGTAATATTCTCACAAAATATTCGTATGCAAGATCTTCTGAGAATCCACCAGATAAAATTAGCTTGCCTATATTGTAAAAGCACTAATTCTTGTGAGCGCTGTAACTGAACAATTTTATGTTCGCATTGCAGAAATTGAAGCCAGAGAAGCCTGCGACTGGCTGAGAGCTGCCGGTTTTCCCCAGTATGCTCAGCTATTTGAAGGTATGAGCCCAAAGACTTGTCAAGCAGCTGACACTGAATTCAAGTAGAATTTTTTACATAAATAATATTTCAGAACCTGACACTTTTGATGGAACCACATCCAAACTCTGTAATATCTTCATGCAAACCTGTAGAAAAATAATAACCTGGTGTGCGTTCTTGCAGAAGTGACATGTTAATTATGTTAGCATGGACACAGTAGAATTCTGTAAAGGACCAAATGTTTCCTGGTTATTGTTAGACTGTAACTCAGTCAAATTTGTGCTTTTGTGATTTTTAGTAGCTTATCATTTTCTCAGGCTCTTTTCCTTGGAGTGTTGGGGTTTTTTTCCGATTCACTGAGTACAGCCAAAACTCATCTAAGGCTCTCCAGCCTGTGGTCTTGAGCAAGATTGTTTTATTGGTGTTTTGAAAAAGAATGTTGGAAAAATCATTTTGCAATTGTAAGTTTTTAAAATAGATACTCAGAAGCAGCCAGCCAGTCAAACAATGCAATTTCAGCATGTTTTCATGTTTTTAAAGCTACAAAGAGTGCTTATTACTTCCAGGGGAGATATGGATTTGTGGAGAACTTGTATAATTTTCAGACAACACTTGTACTTATACCTTAAAACTGTTCTTCTTTAAAATATGTTTATTGTTACAAACACTGAATGTACTACAAACTAATATATTTTTAAGAGAGGTTTTGTCAAAGAACTACAGTTAAAAGAACTAACAGTAACTTCTGCCTGCTCTCATTCCCACCTCCCCCATTCACTGCAAAATTAAAAACTGGAAGACAAGCAATAGAGCCAAATTTGAAAGCTGTATGCTATGAAACATGATGTCTCATGGAAATGCTTCCTGTTTGAGTACAGCAGATTTTATTATATAAGCTGTAAATCTTACCGTTTGTTGGAAATGTGCATTGTCATGCTTCTGGAAAATGAATCCTCTCTATTACCTTGCTGTTTATGCAGTGTCCTGACTTGACTGGGTAAATTGAGCTTAAAAAGTAAGCTGAGAAAATACTGATGGATCTCACTGGTTCCCTCATGTGCAAGGCTAAATCTCAGAAGCTGAAATATTGAACTTCTCAGCTGGTGTATCGATTAGCTTCAAGCATAGCATGATTTGTCAGGCTTACTAGACCGCAAAGAGCGTATGTATGTCACCTGCTGCGTTGTACCTTACCATCAGCAAAAGCTCATGTAAAATACTCCAAGTTTTATATTGTACTTGAAGGCAGAAGGTGCAGAGAACCTAACCAAAGCAAAACTTTAATTTTGTGTTTCTTGGCTACAGTACTTAGTCACTGCAAGCTGGTAGAAATGCAGCAAATGCTTCTCTACCTGTAACTAATAACAGCAAGCAGATCCCTACATTTATTCTCCCACTTGCTCTAGGGAACTGGTCCTCACTTACTTGAAGGACATTTGTGTGAATATATAGTTATGTAAATAGATTCAGGTTTATTTAACCTATGATAAATATGTTGCAAAATTCAAAGTCTTTGCAATTATAACTCAGATTTCAGCTTCAACTTCTTTGTTTACAGATATGCGATTTCCTATTGATGTAAAAACTGTGAGGGAAGATCATGAATTTTTAGATGGAGATGCGATTGAGTCACTATTCAGGTAAACATTAATTATGATTCATCTTTAATACCTCTAGGCTCCATGGTTATTTGTCATTCACTTTTTCATGCCTTAGTTTTTGTCAGAGACTAATAAAAAGTCACCAATGCTGCAACTGAAGGAAATCACTTAAACACGTACTTTAGTACCACTGAAGTTGCTTGTTTTAAGAATTAAAAGTAAAGTAAGCATGTGTCTGCACATCTTCTTCAGCCAAGGTCTCGGTGACATTATATTAGACATCAAATCTGCCTTTTCTGTCATGTGAAATGTCTGTAGGCTGAGAAAAACATAATCAGTTCCCTGCAAGCATATGGTAGCATGACAGTTTGCTCTTTAGGCTTGCATATTACGGAGTGCAGGGATTTCCTCTGCCTAGTGAGTTTTCCCAGAGCTGTTCCAGGAGATAAACAGCAAAAATGATCTGCACAAGAGATATGTTTTCTCTTTTGTTTTCCTGAATATTTTTTTCAGTGAGAAGCAAAGGTATTGATTTGAAATTATTGTTTTGCCACAGCTGTTGACAGCACACAAGTGAAATTGTAACATCAGTGCAAAGTCAAACTCGTTGCTCTTTGGCCTTTCCCCATGTAAGAGTGCCAGAATAGTGTAGAGGCATTCTGCTTTACTACTTACTGCAATTATTGAAGCCTTCTCGTTATGAGATTGTTTAGCAGGTGAAGTGAACTCCAGGCTATCCATGCCACACCACTTGTCCGATCCAAGAGACACAGTACGAATCTCTAACTCTTAAGGGACTGGGAAGTTCCTCTTCTGGCAAAGTGACTGGGTCCTTTTCTGTATTGTGAGGTCACCTGAACTCAAATTCTGCTTGTAACAGGAGCACCAACAGGGATTGTTTGCATATACATCTCTAATACAGAGCAGATATTAGAGAACTTTGGATATATTTTGTTTCTTGATATGACTTCCGTATGACTAGGATAGCCTAAGTGTTCCTTGAAGGCCGTCGTGTGCCTCTGCGTTGATGTCACATATTTGTTTGACAGTTAAGTGATTGATTAGTTTGGGGCCTTATTGATTCCACAAATTTTAGTTAAAATGATAGATAATAAAGTCCTTCCAAGGATACTGTCTTAATTTTTAAAAATTTTTTTAAGCAGCCCACTCAGAATGTCTTTAATTTTCAAAATCTTAAATCAATATACAGTTTTTCACAATCATTAAAGCTCATCTTAGGATTTTTAATGAACTGATTAATTATGGTTCTCTTCTCTAATTTTAAGATGGCAGAACTGAAACTGTGGACATCGTGAGGTTGTTGGTTGGTGCTGGTTTTGGCAAAATGTACGGAGAACCTTTAACAGAATGTCAGCTTTTGACACTAATAATGAGGACTCTGTGGTAGAAGTTCACGAGTAGTTTGGTGCATGTTTGTTTTCAAGAAATAAAGCAGTTTTTAAATTTAAAACTTCTGTCATTTTTCTTATACCCTAGACGGTTGAACACATTGAACAAGTGTGCATCAATGAAAGTGGAAATAAGCTGTCAGAGGAAACGGGTATGTTTGTAAAATATAGGTAATTTTATCGTTAAAAATGTGTTTAGCTATATATCAAAAACTCATTTGTAAAAGGTGTATGAAGAATTAGCAATTTCTGGACTTTTCTTTCTATTGTCTTCCATCCTGCAAAGCTCTTCCATTTGCATTTTCCGCTGAAAAATATAGCAATGGAGACTGAAATTATGTAATGATCATTTTGTAACTTTGTAAGGTGGTAGGTTTTGAAACAGTTTTTAAAAATAATTTGACACACATTACTGTCCAATGGTTGCACCAAGACCCCACCTCAGCATGTCTTTTATTGCTTTCCTAAGTAGTTTCACATCTTATTTAAGGCCTGAAAGTGAAATGTCACTCTTTTACTGACTAAACAAAGGTTAAGAAATTAAAATGGACAATCCAAATAGTGTCAGCCAATGTCAAGTGTCCAGCCGATAAAAGCTGGATAGGTTTTAGCTGTGCTGGCTTTGTCCTCTCCCGCAAAAAAGTACTGTAGCTAAAACAAAGTTATAGCCGACATCTTGGCTGGTTAACACCAGGTTTGTACAGCCTCTTAGGTACCATGGATTAACTGCAGGACTAGCAAGAAAATAATGTCATCTTTTGGAAAAATGGCTATTTTTTTTGAAAGTTCCAGTCTGCCGTCAGGGAAGAATGGGGCAAGAGAGGGTCCACAGGTCATTCCCATCTCTCTAACAGTTTGCTGGCCAGGCACTCACTTGGGATGGGGACATTAGAGCAAATGGAGTACCTGGGGCAAATGGGCGGCGAGGCTGAGGTCTCCAAGAGGGTGTGCCAGATATTGATGCTGCCACAGTCCCACAGCCAAATGCTTCATTACCTGAAAATGGATGAGTTTTGGTCACAGAAGCAGGAGAGTGATTTGTTTGGCTTTAGAAAAGGCCATGCAAACTCAATACAATTATCTTTCAAAACCTTTGGATTTGCTGCAAAATAGAATGCTTCATCCTCAGATCAAATCTGTCTTCTTTTCCCGTGGTAAACCTACTGGATTTGTCAGCATGCTTGGGAGTAATTTGTCAGCATGTTTTTCAACTAACAGAACAGAGCTAAGGGCAGATCTTCAGTAACTGAATGGTTACATTTCTATACGTTGGTCTTGGGGGCTTTGGCGGTAGGCAGAAAATTTAAGTCTTTTTTTTGTTACATTTTTTGGTAATTTAAAGTTTGCCAAACTTTGCCCTTGAAGTGTAATTTTTTTTTTTTTTCTTCCAAGAGTGATGACTCTGAAGATGATGAACCTTGTGCAATAAGTAACAAATGGGCTTATGAGAGGTGCAGTCAGAGATGGTCTCGTATCGAGAGCCTAGAAGGTTTCCCAGGAGAGGAAGGTGCTAGTGCATCAGTCCCAGGTAGTCCAATACTGAAGAGCATCAGCAACGAGGATACTGTCTTTCTGGGTCATGGCGAGAAACATGATGCGTCCTCAATTCACAGTACTAGCAGCGGTGACAGTGACATTGTTAGCTTCCCAAAACCTTTTGAAGATGTGGAGATCAGCGCGAGTTCCTCAAGATGTTCCACAATTAAGGTGGCTTCACTGGACTCTGCTTTTAGTTGTTCTCCTCCCGCCAGTGAATTTGTAAATATCACCAGTGAGGAGAAGCTTTTGGATAAGTCACCATATAAAAAGAGGAAGAGCCTTCTAAAGAAAATGGAAAAGTTGCACTTAAGGAGCTGCAACTTAAGGAGTGGTCAGTCAAAGGCCAAACCCATAATAAGTGAACCTGTTCTTCTGGAAGGACTTAATGAAGAAAAGATGAAGATGTTGAACTGTGTAAATATTTCTGACCTCTCTGGCATCCAAACAAAGAGCAATTCTTCCTTTTCTCCCCAGAGTTGCAATAGCAGCAATCAGTCTGAAAATAGTGGCACAGTGATCACGCCAAGGCCTGTTATAAAACCACAAAGCCACTGTGAAGGAAGGGGGGTGTATCCAGAGGACTGGGATTCTAGCAAGCTTTTGCTGTGGAATGATCTATCTCAGCAAAACCTAAAAATTGACATGAATTTACGAATGAACCAGATGTTTCAAATACCACAAGGCCATAAACCTGGCACTTTCCCCAAAGCACTTACAAACAGCTCCCAGTCTCCAGTAGACAACTCTTCCATCAACTGGAGAACTGGGAGTTTCCATGGGTGCAGGAGGAGACAGAGCAGAAGCAGTTCCAAGGACTCCAAAGCCCCCAGGAGTCCCCTTTCATGCACAGATAACAGGCTAAGTATATATGACAACATGCCTAACATTGAACTTGATCATTTGGAGGCAGAACAAGTTGGTGATGATGATGTTTTTTCAGAACTGAACAATGTTATAGAAGACGTCAGTGGTCTCAAAAAGTTGGTTGATCAGTGGACGGAGAAGTTCTCAGATGATACAGATTCGGATTTTGCCAGTGACTTGACCTCTTTCTATCCATCCTCACCTAAAGAAATCTGTCTTGAAACAGAGGGCTCAGAAGATAAGACAGCTGACCTTCCAACCACTGAGGGAGAGAGCAGCTGTGACCTGGGCAAGGGGATCAGTTCTGCAGACCTGGCATACGTGACAGACTCTAAAAAGACCAACAGGTTAGCCATCCTTGGGTTTCCCTAGTTCCCTTTGGGAATCTTTCCCCGTGGATTCTCTCCACTCAAAATGTCATTGCTTTTCCAGAACAAAGTATTCTTAAGTAAGGCTGTTCCGGGTCGCAGGGGCTGCACTGCTGGAGCCAGGTACTGCTGCTCTGTAGGCACTCTGGTACCTACATCTGCTCTGACCTCTGTCGAGAGTAGGGCGCCTATAATCTGCATGAGCACTCAGACATTTGGAATCAGACTTTATGGCTAGCTTGCTCTATTTCTTATTGAAACATTTTGTATTGCCAGAGTACCTCCTGGAGGAGAAGTAGCTTGTTTAAATGCAATTAACCACATGGTGTTTGGGAACTGCAGGTCAATTTGAGTCTTAGGTGCCTCACAGATGCAGGCAGAAAACTAACAGGGACAACGGAAATAGTCCTAAGCTTAAACAAAATTTATCCCACAGGCATGGGAAGCAACACTGCTCTGTGGAAGACAGCGTGAACTCGGAAAGGCTTTCTATCCAGACTGATAGCCAGTCAGCTGCCCAGCTAGCCCGGACACAAAAGCTGGCTTTGTTGAAACTCACTGCTTTAATGGACAGATATTCCCCTTCCAGTAAGCAAGGCTGGAACTGGTAAGTTGTCTAATATTAAAGCAACCAGTGTTGGAAAGAGAGGATTTCATGTAAGCAGGTGAATTTCCTTGTCTGCCTAGATTACACATGTTCAAGATGAGGAATTTCATCCTGTTAAATCGCTGGGCGTTCCGTAGTTATTTCAATGGCTCCAGGATTTCCTCCGCTATGGACGGCACTTGTGCTCCTCGCTGGTGGTCGTATTGTTTTAATGATTTTTAAAGCACATTACAGTCTCTCTCTAGATTTGCCCATTTGCAGGGCTTTGTCAGAGGTCCTTCACAGAGATTGCAGGACCTGAGGTGAGAGCTGGCTGGGCTGAGAATCCATCTCTTCAGCATCAAGTCCCTGTTTGAACTAAACCACTGACAAAAAGTCAGTCACTCGGAGGACTTAGAAGTATCCGTTAGTTAGCTTCTTGTGCTAGGGATCTGGTACTTGAATATAGAAAGAAGTGAAAAAAGCCTGCAGCATCCTAAAGGGATGGAATGTAGTTCACGTCAGGATGCTTTATTAAAGCTAATTTCAGTTTTGAAATGAGGAAGTAACACCTGTAATTGTGCTTAATGATTTTTCTCTATATCTTACGACGCTATGTGTACAGGTATGTGGCAGAATTTGGAGTTGTGGCAAGTATAACTAAATCCTTTCCCATGCATGTAAGTAAAGCAGCAGGCGGAACTGTGCTGGAGAGTTAATAAAAGTTGCACGCACTGGTTTTTGTTTTCAGGACTATACCAAAGTTCATTAAAAAAATAAAAGCCTCTGACTACAAGGACAAAAATGTGTTTGGAGTTCCTTTACTTCTGAATGTTCAGCGAACAAGCCACCCTCTGCCTAATGGCATCCTGCAAGCACTGGACTATTTAAGAAGCCACTTTCTTGACCAGGTATGAACTTGAGGCAGCCCAGAGCAGCTCTGTTCCATAAATGGATCTGCTCCAGGGAACCAGTCTCTGCTTCCAGCTTTTTTGAGAGACTTTATTGCCTCCTGAGGCCCTGAAGAGGCAGAAGCGTGTAGGTTTGAGCAGCTGGCCTGCGAGGAAATACTAATGCTGTTTCCTTCGGGAAATACCTTTAGTCCCTTATTGTATTTTTGTGCCTTGCCTCACTGAAATCATCTGCAGTCAGTTCTTTTGGTGCAGGCACTCAAGCTGTCTTCGCCTGGTGAGGTAGCATGTCTCTGCTCCCTTAGGAAGTAAATCTACCACACAATGTCGTTATTATTCCCTCTGTTCTGTGGTTGCTGGTAGTCCCAAAGCTAATGTGATAATTAATCTTGTTTCAGCTGAAACGTACCACTAAGCAGGGATAAAACATATTAGAGCAGTGTCTGTAAACATCTTTTTCTGGTTCTCAAATCTGCATTTATCCACTAAGTGGAGATGTGTGCATGGCAGTGAAACTGTGTGTTGCATATGCTATTTCCATAGCATAGTTGCAGAAACGGGAGACCCCGTGACATGAGACGTGATAGTTAAAGAAAGGGCTTTCGTTCGTTTGTTTGTTTCTGTGCCTTGCAATTGTATAGGTGTGTAATATCACGCCGAAGTACAGAAATGTGTGCATCCTCTGAAGTTACAATGCAGTTTGGTGGCACATAACTGACGTGTGAGCAGTCAGTTTCTTAGGAAGGCAGTGTGATTCATTTTGAGGTGGTGGTACGTATGCTGTTCATATAAATAAACTGATGAATGTAAATACTGACTCAGTGGCACACAGTGAAACTTTCAGCAGAAGCTTTGTTGAAGTTGAGTTCATGGGAAACTTCTAAATCTAGGTTTTTGTCTGAAACTTGATTGACATTCATATTAAAAATAAAATTGTCATTTCACTCAGAATGGCAATTGCCCTTTGCCAACCTGTAGACATATTAGATATATCAGATGTTAAACCTGAACCTTGTGGATCCCACTGTCTGAGTTTTTGTTCGCGCCAGCGTGGGCATCAGTGTACATTTGCTTTTGGATGAACACACATTGGTGCGTTAGAAACTTGCAGTTCTAATGTGTGAACATAGCCTGCTCAGGCAAACTGACAGATGTCAACAGTAATGATGTTAAAAGTCAAAAAGAGTAATTTTGCATTAAATAAAAAGCAAGCAAACAAACATGAAAATTGGTATACCTCCTACAGCTGGTTCTGTGGGCATCAGTCATGGTTTGCCTGCAAGGCACATCTGTGCTGCTTCTAATGATACAAAAATAATTTGATGTTACATCCCCCACTACCATAGGGTTATAGCTGTCAAAAGGAAAATGGAAGATCAATTATCAGAGGTTTGATTCCTGATGACTCCTCTTTTAATCTTTAACATTCTCTTTTACCTGCAGGTTGGCCTGTTCCGAAAATCTGGTGTTAAATCCAGGATTCTGTCTTTAAGAGAAATGAATGAAACCAACCCAAACAATGTATGTTATGAAGGGCAGTCAGCATTTGATGTGGCAGATATGGTGAAGCAGTATTTCCGAGATCTTCCTGAGCCGATATTTACCAGCAGGCTGTGTGAATCCTTCCTCCACATCTACCAATGTAGGTAACAAAAGCCATAGTTTTCCAGTTCCTTTGCTATCTTAATATTCAGCTGTACAAGGCAGTGGCCAGACTAGGACTGGTGCCATGTCCCCTTGTAGTCAGCGGAGACAGGTCAGGCAGGACGTTTCTGAAAAGAAGAGGTCATTGTGGCTCTGGACTTAAAAGACCCTCACATCCGCGTCCTGTGGTCCGGCTATTTTCTAAAACATTGCATCTTTTCTGGTCTTTGAAGGGTGAGTGTAATAACATACGTTGTAGCAGCCCTCCTAAGCTGTGTTTTTAACCGGTTATTTCCTTATGCAAAATTAAGAATCTAGTCCCCTTGTTCATGGTATGAAGTAGCTCCTTGGGCAAGAAGTCATGTTATATTCATGAAATTTCTTTCTTAAGGTGCCCAAGCACAGTTGCTGTGAAACAGCATCTTTGCCTGGACATGCCAGCAACTTTCTGCCTGTGCTCTCACTGTTACTCTCCTTGAGACTCAACCTGAAAAGGAAGGAAGCGTGAAGCTGAAATCTAGCATTGAATATAGTTGTGAACAGGTTCTGTCTCCAGTACTTTGCCCTCAAGGCATTCACTTTCAAAAAGCTTGGGGAAGGAACTTGCTGTAGAGGCATATGATGATGTGCTGCAGGCAAGTTGCTTCTTTTAAAAAAGGGTTTTGAAAGTCAAAGTATGTGATTTCTGAGTGGACTGGTTTTCAGACTGTTTTATGTGACTTTTATCGACACAAGTAAATGTCTGCTGCCCTGTGTATGCTGTAGGTTCGTGAAAGTTTGGTTGGGCTTTATTTTTTTAACTTGTCAGGCTTCTAGAATTTTTTTTCTCAAAACCAGTTTATTTCTTTGTTTGAAGGAAGTTTTCTTTTTGCATCCACAAATCCTTTCTGTAAGGAGGTCCACAATTCCTATATCTAATGGATGTGGAACCTTTTTCTTCCATGTATTGTAACATGGCCACTGGCCACCTCCTGTCTCTTGTTTTGGGATAGCAACAGCAAATGACTGAATTCTACTCACCCATCATCTGCCACATGTGACTTGAGCAAGTGCCCAGATTAAATTACTGTATTTTGGAGATAAGAAATGTGCTGCTTTCACCAAGAAGCACGTTTTGCGTGTTCTACGTACATGCTTCTACTTGAAGGGAAAAAGAAGTGATCTTCTGCCCTTTGTAGTGGTGTAAATTGGAGAAATCCTCATGATATGGGGATGCACGGCAGGATGAACCATACCCACTCTCCCACAGGAGCTGTTTGGGCACAGAGTCTCACTGGGGTTTAATGTGAATTAAAATCTGTTGGCCAAACGTTGTTCTCTGAATTGAGTTATCTGAGAGCATCTCTCGTCTTCATGCCTGAAGCTGAAAGGAAAAGACAGTGATGTAGCTGTATCTGCTCCAAAGTATCACTCGAGAGTAATATTTTGTGGGGAGACAAGCCCTTATTTGGATTGTAACCAGGGCCAGTTCCAGATAAGTTCATTAGCATGGTGTTCAAGATAAATTGCAAGTCAAGCACCAGCATCACTGGGTGCAAATGTACATCTTGACAGTCAATGGGAGAAAACTGTACTGGTTTGATGTGACCGTGATAATGGCCTTTGCCTTGTCTGTTGTGGGCTACAGTGACAGGAAAATGGATGAACCTACAGTTTCTGTGCCCTGCTTGGGACTCTGTTAATGGATGCTTCTTCTGCAAGTCATGTGTGATTTTTCATCATTTTTTTTCTCTTTTCAGACGTGCCGAAGGATCAGCAGTTTCAGGCTGTCCAGGCTGCTATTCTCCTGCTCCCAAAGGAAAACCGAGAAGCTTTGAAAATCCTCCTGTTCTTCCTGCGAGATGTGGTTGCTTTCGTTGAGGAAAACCAGATGACTCCAACCAACATTGCTGTCTGTCTTGCACCTTCTTTGTTTCACCTCAACACCCTGAGACGGGGTAGTTCCTCCTCCTCCACTAGGTATTAGCATCTTAACGTTGGCATTGCTGCTGTCCATAGCGTTCTTTGCTGGAACGATGCTTTCTGCAGCTGGCCTTAGCACCAGTGTCTGCTTTTAAGGGGGAAACAGTGTATGTGTCTTGGGGGTTGTCTCAAATAGGGGTTTCTCTCCTGTTTAGGTCCAGCAGGCGCTGCCCACGGTGCACCAGCACCTCGTTGTTTAGGGTAGAGAAGAGTGGTAAGGCCCCATTGTCATGCTCCCAACGTGAATGCATGTGAGCTAGCCTACCTCCTTCACTACCGCTGTACTCTTTGTGGATGTCCACAGGTCCAGCAGCCAAGGAATCCAGCATGTGACCCACTGTTTGCATTAAGGTGCTGCTGGCCCTTGAAAATGTAGCTCCTGCACTGGCAACCGAAGCCCAGGTGCAGCTTTAAGGCCCTGCAGATAATCTGGCAGATTGTAGCAGTTGCTGGCACTGGTTCTGCTCGGTGATAAAGGGATCATTCCTGTCAAACCGAGTCACAGGGATTCTGTAAATTTATCTTAATAAGTAAAAGTATCTGGGTTGCATAACATCTCCTGTTTGTACGTGCAGGGAGGAAGGTGCCCTTGGGCCAAAGTAGACAAATAATCTCTGAGAGCATTCATGCCTTATCTGGTCTCCTGAGGCAGGGCTGTTTGCTTTACTCCATGCTCCTGCGTACAGACAGACACGTATCAGGGTAGAAGAGGACAGCTGACTTTTTGATGGAAACATTGTGCACCCATCGGGAGCAGTGAGTTAATCACCTCTCTTGAGGAGCTAAAGATGAGGACTAGTTCCAAAGCAGAAGCTGTCAGATGTGCTCTTGGCATCTTTCAAGCTAACAATGCAGGCTCTGGATAGCACAGAGAGGGGAAAGAAAACACTAAGGACTTTGCTTTTGAATGGCACAAACCATCTGAAAATGCCTAAGTGTGACTAGGGCCTAGGGCTGCCCAGCTCTCCTGGGGTGAGCCGGCACACGGCCAGGGAACCACGTGGTCATTGCGAGGGCAGCTGGGGATGCGATGGAGCTTTAGCGGCAACAGGTCCAGCTTGGATTGCAGTTGTGTTGCCACTCCTGGGAGTCATACTTTGAGAGTTGTACCTCTTTGGTTTACGTGAACATGATTTTGAAATTCTAGGACCGAAAATAGAATCAGAGTTTTCTCTTTGTTGTCACTGTTTAGAAGCCAGGATGCTTTGAAGCTTTAGCTTTTTTGTAACCGGGCATTAATGCCATAGTGCAGGGTTCCGACTTCAAAGGATAGAAGCTGACAGGTCTGACTTTGAGGAGCAGCACTGAGGACTCTTATCTTCCACCCAATTTTCAAGCCATTTTTGCACATAGATAAAAGTATCAGAAGGCAGGATTAATGATGTCATATAATGATTATGAATTAAAAGAGGGGACTGTTTTTGAAATGTGTTTGGTGTCGCTTAGGCCAAAGAATTTAAAAGGTTCTACATGGGCTTTGCAGCGTATCAAAGGAACTCGGTATTTGAAGGCTACACACAAATCAGTTCGGCGTCATTGCTGTCTTTGGCCAAGTGTGTGATGATGTGCTCGGGAAAGAAAATGCCTTGATTTGCCTTTCTTGGGCATACGTTACTACTGGTCAGTACTGCCCCGGGCACTTTTGGGGTGTGCTAGGAGGGAATGCTGTCTATGGACCTGGCTGCAGTACTGTAACACGAGCCCCTACATGGCACCTACGGGTCCTTCAATGCCCTGTGCTGTTGCTGAAGCTGCTGGGTTCTGGCCCGCAGGCAGGCCAGCTGAGTAGGCACCTTGTACTTGTGGTTCACAGCACCTTGCTCACACAGCCTTCCTTTCACCTTCCCCTCTCCACAGATCTAGTCAGAGGAAGTGCAGCTCCGGGAAGCCAGACCAGAGGGAGCTGAGTGAGAACCTGGCAGCAACGCAGGGCTTGGCTCACATGATAATGGAGTGCAACAGACTCTTCCAGGTACATCACTTGCTGGAGCAAAGCAAAAGCCCCGAGCAGCCTGACGGAAGGGGCCTGCTTTGAGCAGCAGTTTGGGCCAGAGCCCTGCAGACGTCCCTGCCAGCCCAGCTGTTTCTCTGAGCCTGTGGCAGCTGTGAGTGCTGCTGGCTCCAGTAAAGATAAAATTAGTGTCATTGCCGATTTTACTGCAACTACACGTAAGGGCTGTGAGAGCATTCCTCCATTTCCTCCTCCATCCCCCAGCTGCTATGGGGTTTTGATTCCCTGTGCTTGGGGCCAACTTAGAGAGTACCTGTGGGGCAGAGGCCGCTGTACGCTCTTGCAGGGAGGCCCTGGCCAGGGCCAACCACCCCTTCTTGTGAGAGCAGGTTGAAGTTGAGGTTTTGCTGCTGGGGCCGGGACAGAGCAACAGCCATGCCTGTGCCTGGCCAAGGAGCCCCA
>NW_009602613.1:9770-9981 GCF_000690535.1 Cariama cristata | reverse complement strand
ATCATTATGGACTTGCCTGGTGATCACTAGACTGTGGCTGACCCTAGTTGCTGTCACTGGACCTGATCCTGACCTCCCTTGCTGACTCACGTTCCTGGCTCAACGCTGAACCTCATCACCATGGATGTGTCTGATGATCTGGACTCTTGGCTGACCCTAGCTGCCACAGCTGGCCCAGCTCAGGTACTGTGGGACCGGGCAGCTGCCCTGC
>NW_009602613.1:0-9433 GCF_000690535.1 Cariama cristata | reverse complement strand
CCTCAGCCGTCGTTTGAGGCTCCTTGGGGTGCCCTGACAGCTGCTGTCTGCCCTGCACCTGACAGTCAGCCCTGGCAACACGGGGGCTGGCCCCATCCCTGGTTGCATGGCCCCCCAAAATAGCCCCACAGGGACTCTTGAGCTGCCTTCGGACACCCTGCATGCTCCTGCTACGACCAGGGCACTTCACAAGGGCTGCCGACACCAGGCCTGTGAGCTGTGGGGCTGCCCCTCACCGAGGGGTGCTGGGGTACCGTCGGTGTTCCCCCTGCCCTGTCAGTGTATGGCTCTGGTGCTGAGACTCAGGGACCGCCTGGAGAGGGCTGTCCCCCTTCTGCTGGTGACCACGAGAGGCCACTGCAGGGCAGCCTCAGCCATGCCCGTGCCTGGGCACGCACCCGCTGCTCTGGACCCAGACTCCGACGCTTGGCCCTACCTGGTCACTGTGGCCATGGCTGGCCATCGCCGGACTGCAGCTGACACCGTTACCGCCACCGAACCTGACCCTGTCTCGACACCTGCAAGCGACACTCTTGGTTGGTCGTCACTGCCGTTCCCAGGCCTGCCCTGCATCTCCCTCAGGTATGGTGGAATGGGGTCCTGGCTGGTGAGGCACTGCCCAGCCCTACCCCCAGTGCTGCGCTCAGCACCGTGTCCCCTCTGGAGCAGCCGACCCCTGCTGCTCCCCGACTCCAGGGTGAGGTGCTCCAAAGGGGCCCAGCCTCCTGCCACCCACCCATGGCATGGGTGCAGGTGCATGTGTGTGTGCGCACAGGAGATGGACAGGGAGCGCAGCACATGGCATGGGCAGTTGGTGAAGCCTCCAGCACAGATGGCTGTCACGCTGTTGTCCGCGTGGCACCAGAGCTAGGTCTGGTTTTGCTTGTGGGCGTTGTTCAGCCAGCCATCAGGAGTGCATGTCTGCACAGGTGTGTGCCTGTTCAGGTGCCAGACCCATGCACACCAGGCGCTGGGCGCTGTCTAGCTGTCATAGCCGAGCCCTCCCCCCCAACTGTCTACATGGGAAAGAATCTGGGACATCAGATAGATACATACCCATATCCTTTGTATCTATATATACCTATACATATGTATGTACATATATACACACACGGGCGCGTATGTCAGCAAGCACCTAAATCAAGCGCAACACCTACTCTCTAATGGCAGCTAAGCCGCATTTCTGTGCTGCTTTACCTCGCACAGCAGAGCTTCCAACAAATCCCAAAGCAAAGGTAGGAGCCACAGCCCACTGCCTCGTAGTTGGCCTTGTGGTTACTCCAGATCCATACCCACCCAGCAAAGAGGTTTGCCAACTCTGCAGGGATTCAAAACATTGCTGCTGTGGGGAAAGGCATTTCCCTTGTGTCTTCCTCTGAGGGAATGTCGTTAATTGATCTGCTCCTCCCCTGGGCTTCCTCCTCCTCCAGGTAAAACTGCTGCCTGCCCGCACCAGTGTTGCTGGCAGGTGATGCTGCCGCTCCCACAGCGTGCAGCCTGACACTGCAGTCCTCTGGGAGGCACTCAGGAAGCCACCCCTTTTTTGAGGGCTGGTATAGGCCACCTGCACAGGGCTGTGATGTGGATGCGTGTGTTTGCTTGTAGGTGGTACACCTGTACTCCGTTGTCCTGGTAAGTGTGTGCTGTTTCACATCTCCCTGGTGTGTCACATTAAAGTTCAGTCCTTGAGAGTGACGTTCGAGCTCTTTTGCAGGTACCTGACTGGTGCCTTGGTCAACTCACAAACAACTGCCATGAGACAAGCGTCCTGAGAGCCACAACCTCGCACTGCTGGGCTGGGATGAGACTGCTTGGCTCCCTTGAGAGCTCTCTGCTCTGCTGAGGGATGCCAGAGATGACATCAAAAGCTGGGTGCCCTGCTCACACCTGGCAAATGAGGTAAAGAGGATGGCATAAGTAGGGTTGGCTCTGGGAGTGTGGGTGACTGTACTGTGGTTGGAGGGTTTCCTGGAGGTGCTCTTGGGTGTTCAGAGTTCTCAGCCCTTGAACTCTGCAGACTGAAGGAGAGCAGCGTTGGGCATGGGCCTGTGGAGTTTGGTTCCTGCAGACAATTGCTCGGAGCTGTGCCTGTGGCCCCTCTGGGCTGCTTCTGCACCTGCAGCATCTGAAGCCAGGCTCCTGTTCTCTCCTTTTCTTACCTTCCTTCCTCCCTCTCCCACTCCTTTCTTTCCTTCTTCCCTTACTTCCTCTTTGCCTTTCATTCCTTCCTTCCTTTCTCTCCTAAGGGGGTGCTGCTCCCCTAGAGCATCTGCTCTTACCACAACCCCACCCCAACAGACAGAGACACCTCCAGTTGTTTAGTCCCTTTATTGTCACCCCACAGGGAACCGCTACATCCTCTGCACAGGCTTGATCCCCAGGATGTCGAATCCTTTGGCCATGACGGTGGCAGTGGCTTCACACAGCAGCAGCCTCCACATGTTCACCTTCACAATCTGGCCTGCAAAACACCAACCCAGGAGCTGGAGCAGCTGCTCAGATCAACTAACGCCGCCTTCCCCAGGGGAACCCCAGCCACCCACAACCTGCCCTGGGGGGTGGGCACACTAAGCTCCCTCCCATTCTCCCCAAGCCAGGCAGACTGACCAGCCCTTGTGTTTCCAGGTGCCTCGCAGCTCACAACTCTCTACTCAACCTTCCTGCGCCCAGGCAGATGACAGGCTGTGCCAGCCACCTTCAGTCCTCTCACACGGACAACACTTGTTCTGCAGCAGCTGGTAGTGTGACAACAGCCTTCCCAGCACAGGGAAACACCCCGCAGATTGCCTGTACCACTGTATGTGACACAGGCACACGCAGCACCCCTAGGCCAACACTCACCGCTCTGCCTGTCCTTCTCAACGCAGTAGCAGTTGTCGTAGAACTCTGTGAAGGTGGTGGCCAGCTCATACAGGTAGTCACAGAGCGTGTGTAACAACAAGTCCTCCAGGATCTTCTGCAGGATCTCGGGGAACCTCAGGATGCACTTGCCCAGTTTCCACTCCTTCTCATGGTCAAGGATAAGCACCTCCTCCCTGGCTGCCTTCCGCAGCATCTGCTCATCAATATTGGCCAGGCGAGCAATAGCCCTGAAACGATCCAAACCAGAGCCTGCTTGTGAGGGTCCCACTGCTCAACCTGCCTCAGCGCCAGCCTGCAGTTGGTCAGGTGTCTGGCCTGTCTCAGGGCTAGCACTGGCCACCCGCTGATCTCCTCACTTGCCCAGTCCTGCGTTACCAGGCCCAAGGAGAGCAATCAGCCCTGGGAAGGCACGGGGAGGCACTGCCCTCAGAGCGATCCAACAGGGCTCTGCAGAGGAATGGGGAGGGGTGTGCTCTGGGTGCATGTGTTGGCAAGGACAGCTGATGCTTCAAGCAAACCAGGGCTCGGGGTGCCAGAAAAATGGTGTGGGGTATGGCAGTACCTGAGGTGAGCAGCTGCTGGAACACAGGCTCACCTCCTTCCACCTAAATCCTCTAATGGAACTACCAGAAACTCCCACAGTTCCCTCTGTACTAGCTAAAAGCCCAGGATGCACGTCACGCAGAGGAGCCCTGTTTCAAATAGCAGAGGACACCATTTCCAACGACAAACAAAATCTTGGCTACAGCACATACCAGCGTAGCTGGCTTCTCTTACCAACTAGCCCCAACAGCACCGATGCAACTAAGTCACTCCTGTCCCCACATCTCCCTTTGCGATAAACATACAGAGAGCGTCAGAGACCAACTCTAACCAACTGCCTGCACGCTCAACCTACCTGATCCGTGTGAAGGCATACAGCAAATAAGCAGCTGTATTTCCTCGGTCATCCAGCATCTTGTCAAAGGAGAATACGTAATCATTTAGTCTGTTGTGGGAGAGATCTGCGTATTTAATACATCCAAAAGCGACTGACATCTGGGCAGCTTTCAGCTCTTCTGCCGTGAGGACCTGTTGCAATTTCAAAACGGATCACAGTCAAGAGGAAGAATGCTACACTGGCATCACGAACCACAACATGCAGCCTTGGCCACTCAGCACAGCTCAAGAGGAAAGCCCAGGCTGCCAAGGGGATTTCACCCACGTGCTACTCAGTGAAAGGCTCACGCCCACCTTTCCACCTCGGGGTACCAGACAACCCCACATCCACCCCTCACTTCTCTTGCAACCAAATAGTACTGCAAGGTTAAGGCTGACCTTTCTACTTCTGAAGGCCCACAGGACCTCTGTGCCCCATAATGTATATTTGTGCCCCATAATGTCAAACCTGTATCTGCCATACAGGTTTGATGCTCGTACTGCACTTCTGCATCTTACAAACTGCATGTACACATAACAAACACGTGGCCCTCCTACCCTTACAGAGCATTTTGGACAGTCCAAACACTCACAAAACCCCTCTCTGGTGGAACAGTGCCCTGTCAGCATGGCAAAGCGCTTTGCGTCTGACTCATATGAGCCCTTTGGAGATTTTTAAGGTGGTTTTTTCTGTGCTTCCTCATGTTCCTGTTTAAAAAGGGACCTTTCACTTTCACCAAATGCTGCAGAGCACCAAGGAGATGCACTTCCCAATTCCACTGCCTCACGCAATGCTTGGACAGAGTTTGGTCCTTCTGTTCCATTCCATGTCCCACACTGCCCAGTTCTCTCCAGGCCATCAAGATGCAAGACAGACAGAAATCTCATGAAGCAAAGGGCTTCCAGCAAACTCAGTTGCAATGTCCAAGGGAAACAGTGAAGCCAAAGTCCCCCGCAGATCCCCAACCATCCATCCCTAGAAGTCACTGCTAGCCTAGCAGGCCAAGGCTGCAACTTTGTATTTTGCCACCACCTCCCGCATCCCGGGGGAGTCACAGCTGTTGCCCTTGCACCAGGGAGACCTGACAGTACCTGCAAGGCCAGCTATCCTGCTGGGCCCAGCTCTCCTCTCCTACCCTCAAAAAGGTCTGCAGCTCCAGCCAGAAGCTGGCATGCTGCCTGCAGCTCACATTTTCTCACTGCTATGTACTCAGGGATGCTCTTCTTTCCCGCCAACGGCACCTTGCCCGAACAGCTATCAAATAATCACACTGATTGTGTACACAACCCACGGCATCTCCTGTGTGGTTTGGCAGTGTCCATATTCTCAGCTCACACCCAGAACACAGAAACCGTAAGTCTGTGAACAAATCTGGGAAGTTGTCAGGAAAGATAAGCAATTTGTCACAACTACCTTGTCCCGTTCCTTGTCTTTCAGCTTGTCCATAGCTCGTTTCAGCCCTTCTTCCAGCAGATCTATAAGACGCACTGTATCCCCTGAACGAGTTTTGAACTTCTTCCTGAAAACACACAGCCAAAATGACCACCTACATAAGAGGCAAAACACTTCCACCTTCTGCCTAGGGCTCTGCATGTGCCCAGGCAGATCCAGGACATATATCAGAACTTCTTGCAGGGATTTCCACTGCTTACACCTCATGGCTTATTAAAAAAGCACATGCCCACAAATTCCTCCCTATTGAAGAATTTGACATCCCACAGACAGCTACAAAACTGAGAGAACAGCCATGGGGTGGCCGGGAGGGGTGACCAGGAAGGCTCCAACAGTCAGAACTGTCCCAGTTCCAGACATTAAGCAGGACACAATACCAGTGCCCAGACCCCTGCCCAGCCCAGCACGTCACCTTTAGTTTTGTAACAAACCTACAGCAAAACCAGCCAGTCCGCAATGGCATGTGACCATCAGAGCACACTGGTTTAGTCACACCTTCACAGAGACACAAGATCAACTCTGGAGCACAAGGGCCTGGCCTGCAGACCAGGACACAAGAGGTTCTTTCCCCAGTTTTCATTTCATCTACCATGAGGCAAGTAGAAAATAATGGAAATCATGGCCTTTACTGTTGCCACCTCCCAGTATTCAGATCAGCTTTCAACAGCCATTCCCAGTACCCCTCCCCAAATGCCAGGCAGCAGAAGCCAGGCCCAAGAGGGACCTTACCACAGCACCAGTGACTATGTGGATCAAGGATCAGGACACACAATGAAACAACACAGTTATGAATAACAGCATGGGATGCGGTGCTTTTTTTAATTTCTGGCATGCCGCATGCATTCTTGTCAACAAACAACAGCCAGTCTTCTGCATTCACTCAAACATCCTCTTTAGAGCACACACAGAGGAAAAAACATATCCAAAGACTTACTTGTCTTCTCCCAGCACCACTCCGAACGCAGCATGGGCCACTCTGGTTACTTTGGGATCATACCAGCCGATCATCTGTCCAGCTGCAAACACTGTTTGTAAATGCACCGACTGCAAGGAACAAACGCCAACAACCGGTTCTCAATCCATCTCCTTCACAATGCTGCTTTCACAATGACACTTAAAATGTTTCCAGCTCCACAGACAAATTCCACTTCAGTAAGTTCAACCTTTCAAAGAGTTTTCCTAGCTTAAAGCAGCAGCAACTGGCAAATTCCCATCACTGCTCAGATACAGACCTGATGGCCTTGCACTTCCTCAGGTAAGGAGAGACCCAAATATAAGCAGTACAAATCTCATTCCAAAGAGACTCGTCTATTGAGATTTAGGCTTCACCCACCCCCAGTGGTAACCGAGTCTCTCCCTAATCAATCGGTTTCAGAGACCCTTCATGGAGACCACCAGCCACCAAATGATTCACCATTACACCAATAAGGGCAAGAATGAATATACCAACCACACTAAAAACCCTACGGCGTTCTATGTTACTGTTGCATCTGTCATTTAACGCACTTTCTGATGATCTGCAGCAGCAGTGACAGCAGAGGTTGGCATACTCACCTGGCCGCTATCGACAACATAAATAAGGATATCAGCCTTCTCTTCACATAGCCTGTGTTTAAGAGCAGCTAAGTCAGATGTGTCATATGTGTAACCTCCATCCGATTTCATGATCGTCAAGGGGACAGGGAAACCTGGGACAAACACGATCTTCCGGCCATCATCAACCTGGACAAATCCTAGAAAAGCAATGGAAAACATTCTGTGTTGTATCGCATCAGGAGGTTTCTGGGCCAGCACAGGCAGAAACACTTCCCTTCCCAGATGCTACCTGAAAGAAAAGGCCATGCACTCACATTATCAAATAATTAATGGCTCAAAATATTGAAAAAAAACTAAACGAGAACTCTGTCGCCAACCAAGTCCCATTCTGTATTGCACTTCCAGAACTCAAGACTATGTATAAGTAAGCGGATGTGCACAGATCTGGCTTTACCAGAAGAGATCTAATTGGATTTAAAAACTCCTGTCACCGGCATCTGGATCCACCTTTACAGCTACAAAAACAGCATTACAAAGTATGGCATTAAAGGCAACAGAAACTCTACGGAGACACAATGAGGACTTAGCACAAAGTCTGTCAGAGATAAGACTAGTCAGAACACTTTAGATGGTGAGACTCAAGAACTGCCAAATCCAGACAGGAACACATAAAACCAGAGACTTTTTATGCTCCATTTGGCATCTTGCGACTCTCAAAGTCAACATGATCTAAAAATGCGACTGTCTTCACAGAGATTTCTCAAAGTTCCCATACAGTCATGATACTAAGACCGAGAAGTGTGTCACATATCGCTCCTTGACTATTTACTAAGGATACAATAAATTCCAGTAGTACCTCATGCTATTGCCTACAAATATCACAAACTGCTTTTGGTGCCAGCAAGAAAGATTCAAGCTTTCTGGAATGAAACATGAAATAATCCATTCTGCTAATGCTTCTCTGGGAGGAAAAGCTACAAAAGATCCACTCAGGACATGTGGCTGAGAAAAAGAGCACGGGTGGGGAACACGCAACTTCAAAAACACCGGTCCTAAGGCCTCACTGACTAGGAGCAAGGTTACCTCACTCATCCTCACAGCTGCACAATTTCTGACTCTGAGACCAAAAGCCTCACCTTTATCTTCAAATTCTTTCACGATGTCTTTCATCATCTCATGGTAGAATGATTCCCCTCTCTCTACGAGTGTGATGTCCAAGCAGTTGTAGATTTTCTGGAACTCTTGAGGAGGGAGACAGAACAAAATATTTCCATTAAATGCACACAGGGGGAAATAGTGGCTTATGTTTACCACTGGGCATAGCAAGTCCCTAAAAGCATTTTCCCTCTCTTGGTCAAGCCATCAGACTAGGACTCAGGAGACAAAAGATTTAGCTGAAAGCCTCCACAGACAGCCCAGTACTTTGGTTGTATGGGCTTTTTTCTTTAAGCTTCTCATAGCAGTGTGGCAGTGATTTTCAAAAGAAAATGAGAGGACAGACTCAGACATAAAGGTGAGGAAAGCCACACTGTTCTACTGCTGAGACATGTTTCCGCATCTGGCAAAGTCACCTTTCCGCGACACATCACAGATCAGTTCCCATGCCTTAATGAAGTCCGGGTTTTTGCTCTGCAGCAGCACCACACATTGGTAGGCACGTTTCTTAAATTCCTCCTCTGTGTCAAACCTCCTCTTGGATTCCTATGGTAAAACACACCACATAAAAAAGCACGGCTTTCTCCCCTGAAACAAGCTAACATTCGTACCAGGCTCTCCAAGCACACTCATCTCAAAAGACAGAGGCAGCACACTTAAAAAGTCCTTTGATCACACCCCACAGAGACAACTCAATACCAGATACCGCAATTCATTACCCAGTGGCAGGTTATTGCAGTAATCTATTAACAGTGATTCAAATCGTTTGTTTCTCCAAAACTACGCTGCAATTTGTAAAGTTCCTCAATCTGCTTTTCAGATGTTGACATGAATATAACATTTAATTGCTACAAATACCTTGTAAAAAGCTTGGAGATCCCCAATAGGAGGAGAAACAGTTAAGTAATCCGGAAATTTGTCTTGGAGGTGAGCAATGAGCATTCCAAACTGGGTGCCCCAATCTCCTAAATGGTTTAACCTTGAAGCAATCGAAGAGCACAATAATAATGATTTCTCAAACATATGCTTTAAAATATACACATTTAAAAAATATAAATTCTAAAAGAAGAAACACACATAGTATCAGAAACCAAAACCAGGCAAGGCTCCCCAATTTCACTGCGATGAAGCTGCTGCCACCCATCTTGATTCCTAACCCTGCTAGGCTTGCTCAGCTTAGTATCTTACTACACATAAAGGATGATTTGTTATGTGCTTATAAACAAACACCAATACAGACCAAAGCACAGATACAGGTTTTGCATAAGTTTAGCCAAACAAGCTCACCACACCCAAAAATCGACTCTCACCTCAAAACATCATAACCTGCAAATTCAAACAGTCGGCACATACTTTCTCCAATGATCGTAGACCGCAGGTGGCCAACATGCATCTCCTTTGCAATGTTAGGGGATGAAAAATCCACCACCACCTTAGACACAGTACCAAAGGAAAAAATGAATAAAAGGCAGCAGTTGTTACCATACCTCATATGTTTAATGTCCGTTT
>NW_009602612.1:0-2421 GCF_000690535.1 Cariama cristata | reverse complement strand
GTTATTCCTCCTTGTCGCCAGCTGCTCCTCCTTCAGGCCAAGGCACAGCAGGGACATGCGTTGGGGTGTTCAATGCAGCCGAGGTTTGGGGGCTCAGACCCCCTCCCTCGTCCCCGCTGAGATCAGTGCCCCCGTGTCCCTCAGGCACAGTGCAGACCCTTCCCTCCCCAAGGCCCACAGCAGGGTTCTCTGTCCTACCAGGTGCACAGCCACTATCTCCTGCAGCATTGAGTCGCCTCTCTCATTTGCTGGTACCGTCTTCCCCCTGCTATGGACACCATGGGGTTCTGGGCTGTGAGAAGAGACCTCAGCCAGGCGCTCCTGCAGCATGCACGCATCTTGCTTCAGTTTCTCAGCCTGCATGGCTGCACTTGCGAGTTGGGAGCCGGCCGGGTGTGAGGGGCACGGCTGCGGGCACTGTCAGGAACGGACACTCACGCAGACGCTGCCCTAGCCTGGAACTCAATCACACACAGAGACACAGGTTCGCTCACGGGAATGCACCCCCGCACGGCTGTGCACAGCCATGCCACTCTGCTCACCTGCAGCCGTGCCCAGCACCGCAGGTGCTGGCACAGGGACGGCTGTATGTCCGCAGACACAGCCACGCATCGTCTTGTGCTCCCCCAGCACAGCCGCACCCACGTTGTCTCACACCCAGGTCACTGCTGCATCTCCCTCTGCATCGACTTGAAAGAGGGCTGCCTGGGAGAGAAGAGAGCCCGGTCAAGATTCCCTGCCGCGCTCCCTCCCCGCCCAAACATGCTGAGCCCCCTACCTTCTCCGCACAGTACCTTCTTGACCTCAACCTGCTCTGCAACAGCTTCTGCCAGCTCTGACCACTGCACTCTCTGCAAAACAAGCAGGACACGTTGCAGGGCACCATGATGGGAATGGGCATGCCCACGCAGTCTCCAGAGAACTGGCAAGTCAGGCCAATGCCAGAGTGGCAGCCACCCAAATGTCCTGGGCCTACCACCACTGCCCAGCAGCTCTGACCTCTCCCTGAGGGATTTCTGCATGGGTGTCACAGAGCTTGATCAGCTCCGGCACTGCTGTGCCTTCCTCTGCCTTGCCCTGAAAGGGGTCTGCTTGGGAGAGAAGAGGGAAGAGGAACATTTCCCGGAGGGGCACGGGGTGGAGGAGGACCCCCATGACACTGGCAAGGGCCCAACACCAGACTACCCAGCACCCCCCTCCAGCCCATCCCTGGGTTCCTGTTACACACAGTGTCTCCAGACACACAAGTGAGGGTCACTCATCCCACCCTCTTCCCCAAAGCCAAATTGCTGTGCCTGCACACCCACCTCAGGGTCCTCTCTGCAGCGCAGACACAGACACAGCCACAGCCCCCAGCCTGGGGGTTCTCCAGAGGCCCAGTCCCTCCATCATGGACACCCTACCCCAGGGTAAAGACCATGGTCACCTGCCAGTGCTCCTGTGGGGCAGCAGGGGAGGAGGAGCAGCCATCAGGGCACTCCCATGAGCACTCTCCCCTCCGCATGATCCCCTCCCAGCTCCCCTCAGCACTGCCTTTGCCCTCCCGCCCCCTCTCTTTGCCGGCCCTGCAGGCACCAGACGCAGGCAGAGGGACCCCCACGCCCAGCTCTGCACACGGCCCACAGCTCAGCACACTCCACACCCAACCCTCCCAGCCAGCACCACCAACCCACAGCTACTCCACCAACCCCAGCTACAGCACACCAACCAATCAGGGGGCTCTGCCCATTTGCTCTACCAATCAGCAAGCAGTTCCCCTTGCAAGGACAGGGGGCGGGCCGTCAGCTCCCTGTGCTACGTGACTGCTCCCCCCACACATGATGGCTCCTCACAGGTGTCCCCACTGTGTCGGGAGGGTGCACTGCCCCCAAAATGGCGGCAGTCACACCGGCGTCACCCCCTCATTGCTGCCCTCCCCACGCTCCCATCTGCAGCAGGGGAGCGCACAGAGTCTGCTGCCTTTGTTTCTGGCTTTTCTCCCTCCCAGGAGGAGAAACCTCTGCTACAGCACCAATAGTGGGCAGGAAACCGGAAAAATCTCCAGCAGGAACCACTGGAATGAGCAAAGCAGAGAACAAAAGGAAGTGAGGAAACCCCTCATGGCAGGGTTTCCTGTGCTTGGTGCCACTGGGTGGATTTAGTTTTCCCTGTGAATCATCCCCGGTTCCCTTTCTATGTTCTTGTTCTGTGTCACCGCTCCCTTTTGGGGAGGAAACACCTCCCTGCCTCAGCCTTCCCTTTTTTTGGAGAAATGGGTCCTCTCCATCACCCTCCACCCAGACAATGGCAGGGGGAAGATCTCCCTCCCATCGACTCCCCCCCCAAAACCCGCTCTGGCCACATCAGACCCCAAGTATGCCGACCTGTCCGGCATCAGGAGAACAGGCACCGTTGGGAGGGTCTAGGAGTACCTGTGTTGTC
>NW_009602611.1:608-1180 GCF_000690535.1 Cariama cristata | reverse complement strand
CGGGCCGCTGCCGTGGCAAATTCAGCTCCCTGCTTGCCAAAGCCTGCCGTGGAGGGGCCGGACCCACTGGTGGACACCCGCGTGGGGAAACACCAAGGAGCACCCCGGCTTTGGGGTACAGAGAGGGCGTCCCCCGCGCTTGGATTGCCTTTGCCTTGTGCTTGCTTGAAAACAAGATTTGCAGCGGGCTACGAAACAGGGGGGCTCTGCCTGGGGTTTGCTACAGGAGGAAGCAGCCCCACAGGAAAGCGAGGTCTCACCCGGCGCAGAGGGTCCCACAGCTGTCACCCCTCCAAGGGGACGTTGCCCGGAGGCTTGGTGAGGGCATCGAAAGGATTTTGTCCAGCAGAGCCGCTCATGCTCAAGCTGCACCGCTGGCAGCCTGAGGGACAGGCTCCTGGCAGGAGAGCTGGCTCATCGCTACCTGTCCAGCCCCGTGCCCTGGGCACCGAAGGGCTTTGCTCCCAGCAGCAAGGATGTGACCACAGCCACCACAGGCAGGTCACAGTGGAGATGCCAAATGTGGAGGGGCAGCGTCAGGAGGAGCCCCTGGAAGCGGGCCCCGGGCGGCC
>NW_009602611.1:0-537 GCF_000690535.1 Cariama cristata | reverse complement strand
CAGCTGGGGACATCCATCATAAGCCAGGACCTCCATCCCAGCCTGTGACATCCATCCCAGCCTGTGACATCCATCCTAACCTAGGACATCCATCCCACCCTGGGACAGCTGGCTGTACAAGCGGGGCCAGTGACAGACAGACTGGGCTGAGGCCACCACTCTGCATCACTGCTTTTGGGTGCCAGATCCACGCTGTCCAGCAGCTCTCCGAGGGGATTGTGCCCAGGGCCGGCACGGTGTGACACCGAGGACAAGGGACACTGGCGGCCGTGCCCTCCTTGCCCCTTTGGGGTTTCTCCCGCTTGGCAATGCCACGCCGGCCTTTGCACAGACCTCTCAGACCTTCCCGGAGTCCCCGGTTGGTGCAGGGTGGCCTCCCCAGCAGCAGCCCCAGCCGTGTCGGCCACGGGGGTCCCGGGCATGGGCTCCTCCGTTAGCGATACCCCCCCACGTTCAGCCCTCGTCCTGCCCCTCCCTTCAGCGTCCCCCCAAAACCCTCCTGTCCTGGTGTTTGTACCAGCCCTACTACCCTGCTGC
>NW_009602610.1:5373-9751 GCF_000690535.1 Cariama cristata | reverse complement strand
TTGGGTTTTGGTGGTTGTGGTTTGGTGGGTTTTGTTTGTTTAAGTTTGAGCCCATTTAGGCTTTACCCTGTCAACTTAGTTCCAAACTGTGAGAGCTCTCCCTGGTGCGGCTACGGGTGCCGATCAGACAGGGAGCTAGGCTTTGCTTGTGTTCCCTCTGGTGGCTGTCAGTGCAGAGAAAAGGACTACGTAAGAACTAGGGAGCCCAAAAGGGTCCATGAACCAGTCCCAGGTCTGCTGGCTGCCTCCAAGAGCCGCCAGACACCTTCCCCACCGCACAGATACTCCATGCCTGCCAGCAGTTTGCAGCATCTCACCAGTACGGCACTGGGGTCACAGGAACACTTGTTCTCCAGAAGGATGCCGTGGCCATAGCTCCAGCCCCACTTGGGAAGCCACGTTCAAGCTTAACGACATGAATGCCCGGGCACAGGTGTGAGAGGAGAGCAGCCCTAGAGCACACTGGCCAGAAGGGTCTGCTGATCCGCAGAAGGGGCTCAGGGCCTGCCTCACCCCCTCGTTTGCTGTGGGAGCTGCTGAGAAGTCAGGCAGAAGAGGCACTCAGCGGTCCCTCCCTGTGTCAGAAGGTTCCTCTCCCCTGTCCCATTTCTACAGGAAGACCAGCAAAGAGCTGACAGGTCTAAGAGCTCCCAGAGTGACGGAGGCACTAAGAATGGCAGTAGATCCCACTACTGTAAGGATTTTCACTTAAGCTCTGGCCCTCCCTCCAGGCACAGCCACAGCCCAAACTCACCTCGAGAGTCCTCTCCAGCCTCACTCACATGCAGCGCGTTCCCCGCGCTCCCCACACAGCAGAACCCCACCACAAGTGCATCTGTACACACATGCCCAGTGGCCTTGTTCTCCTTCCGTACACACCCTCCTCCCAAGCCCCCTCCCCACTCGGTGGTTTGTTCCCCTTCTGCACACAGTGGCCAGAACTGACAAACAGCTGTCCTGTCCCAAGACCCCCTGTACAAAGCTCATCAGAACTATTTATTATCTTTAATTCCTTTCTTTTTCCCTCCTTTCTTGCCTTTCCCTTGTGCCTCCTTCACTTCTCCTGTCTCTTGCACTGCCTGGAGCCACCTTTAACCCAGAGCCGTCTTCATTGACCAGTCCTGCAGAGAGCAAGCGTGCAGGAGGTAAAAAGGGCTGCAAAGGAGGGTCACAGCACAGAAGACAAATGGGTTTGGGGCAGGAGGAAGCGCTTTGGACAAATGGCCAGCCCAAGTTAAATAGGACAATCAGGCTGAAACCAACTGGAGAGGAACAGTCAAGCAGAAGGCAGAGGGAACAGGCTGGATTACCTGCAGACTCCACCAGGCTCCCCTCCTTGTATAGGGGACCCACCTTGCTCAGCAGCTGCAGGAGCTCACATACATCCACTACAAGCTTCTTGGCCAGCTGCAGGATGTGACCCTATCAGCACCAATGCACCCAGCTTGCACTACGTGGCCTCGGCTGTAGCCATCTGACACCTAGATCAGGGCACTGATGCCCAAGCTGCGGGTAAGAGCATCCCACTTGCTTTTGGATGGGTCACTGCAAGGTCTCCGAACAAAGCAGAGAGCCCAGGAGTGGACACCATGGCAGGAAGGGTGGAGAGAGCACGACAAATAGCCAGTCTCCTCTGGCCAGGTGAGGGGCTCAGTGCAACAGCCCCAGCTTGGGGAACCTGGAGCACAGAGAAGGCTGGATTCTCTTAGAGATGAGGAAAAGGAGAAACCAAGGAGAACTCTTGGTTTCTCTCCAACCTGTCTTTCCACCTCCTGCTGCTCCTGCCACTGGAATCAATACCATCATGCTTCCCTGAGCCATGGGCTTGGGCACAGAATCCAAAACTAGTCCTTCACACACAGGGCTATTCACGCACCCTACAACCACCCAGGAAAGGCACATAGGAGGGACACCCTGGCTGCTGAGCTGAGGGTCAGGTCCCCAGCCGTCACACCCAGAATGCTGGCAGAGGGCTGGCAGCACTTTCACACCCAGGCGGTTTCGCAGGTCTTGGGCTCAGTGGGTGAGCATTTCTGCCTTCACACCAGCTACCCTGGAGATTTCCTCCCATTCCCATGGCTAACAACAACATCATCACAACAAAACTACCCCACCACAAAAAAACAACCCCAAAACGAAAAGCCAACACCAAAAAAACCACAAAACCCACCCACCACACACACACACACCCCCCTCCTCCCAGCAGAGCCTTTCCTTCATGTTTGACAGGGCTCTGGCATCCACCCTGGCCCCACAGCAGAAGAGGTCCTCTGCTTGCTCCGCCTGACAGGTCACAGGAGGGAAGCCAGGACCATCTGTCCCCTCAGCACTGTCATCTGGCAGGAGTTGTCCAGCTACTGGCACAAGGTTTCACCTCCGAATCCAGTTTACTGAGCGCACTCACTGCTCACTCCGTAACGGGCTGCAGAGTCTGGGTGGGGAAAAAAGCAGGCTCCTCCTCACTGGTTTTGCACCAACACCTTCACATCAGGGGCACAGGGCCTCCCTGATGCACAGATCAGCAGCACCTGATGCTCTGGCCCCAGTGATTTCAGAGCCTTTAGCAAGTCCTTCCTCAGGTGCTTTGGATCTGTCTGTGAGGAAGAAGAGCATCCTCGAAGGTCAGAGTGAAGGGGATCATGTGCAATCCCACAACTCAAGGCTGGCCAGAGGGAAGAAGATGCACATCCTTTAAAAAACCAAAACAGCCAAACAATAAGTGTTGCAATCTGTCAGCTTCTAAACATTGTTGCTCTTATTGCAAGAGATGTGTTTTATCTCTTACTAAACCGTCCTTTTTTTTTTTTTATGATTACACCTTGTGTCAGGGGCCAAGATGAACAGAGTGCGATCAGAAAGGTTACAGCGTATTTCTTGTATGATATAACAGAGCATGAGAGACATGGTAGAACTTCTCAGAGACATTAGAGGGCTTCAGAAGTACAAGTCCCATTTGCAGGAGGTCAGGGGCTGACAGTCATTGGCTTTGGGGAACGCACTCCTGAGAGCATGCGCAAGCAACCACCCCCATTGGAAGCAGGGACACCCACTGTCGGTCCCTCTCCAGACATCACACCTTCCCTGTAAGAAACAGTAGCTAAGGACAAAGCAAGGAGAACAAGGCTGAATGGATAACTCCATCTATCTCCCCATGAGAGTGAGATGTTAAAACAGAGGTACCCAGCCCCGCAGCAGCTACCCAAATTGGTAAAGACACAAGGTGGAAATCTCTCCATGATGTGGGACAGAGCAAGGGTGTTGGAACTGGAATCTCTAGCCCAACAGTAATGCAGATGTGTCCATGCTTATGTGCTTGACAAAGCATGTCTACCCCAAAAAGACAAATTTAGGGAGAGTACCTTGGTACTGGCAAAGTCGTTTGTGTAAGCTACAAGCCTAAGATGTAGCATATGGCCCTATCAGGTCAGAGACTACCCAGGACACCATGATTCTATGCAGATATTAGGTGGTCACACATACTAACATGATGTATTAAATGCTGCCACCTTCAAAAGGTCCCGACGGCACATAGTAAGCTACTGGAGCCCATATTCTGCACTTTGTTTTCAAGCCTTGAACTGTTAGCTCGTCATTTTCTACTTTAAGCACTAATACACCCTAGTTTTTGTTTTACGGTTAAACCTGCTGGGCATACAGAAGCTGCTGTGCCAGATAGAAGCCAAAAGCAAAGTACACACCTCTACAACACAGATGAAAGAACCATCCAAAAGAACTTGCACCCCAAGAATGCGAAGGCGGAGCAGCAGCTAGGTCCTGCTAGTCTGCAAAAGGTGAATGCAGTAACTGTGGTAGCCAGCTGCTGCTGTTTTGGGAAAGCCTTTCCTCCAGCAGGCACAAAGGGTCCCTCCTGCAAGGAGAGGCAGCAGCGAGACCTCACACAGCTTCAGACCAGGCTCCAAGGAAAGAGTAAGCAGAACGTGTCTGATCCTCAAGACAAGATTACTGAGCCGAAGCCCTCATTCACAAGTAGGGCCATGAGACGTGGGGACCAGGTGAGAGACTCTTGTGAGTAGAGCAGGTTGTCCTTCAAACACTTCTCAGGACTGCTCTTGCACGGCAGCACGTGGGTTGGGGCAGTAGCCATCCTCAGTAATACCTTCTCTGCTGCTCAGGAGCAACTTGCTATGGCAAAACATCACTCAGAAGAGCTTTCCAGGCTCTCTTACTTCTGACACAAGCAAGCCAAGGATAGCACATGGCAGGGATTGTGAACTGTGTATTAGAAATTGTTGGTTTC
Organism: Cariama cristata; assembly: GCF_000690535.1. Classification (NCBI taxonomy): domain Eukaryota; kingdom Metazoa; phylum Chordata; class Aves; order Cariamiformes; family Cariamidae; genus Cariama; species Cariama cristata. The sequence continues at coordinate 5,493 of NW_009602610.1, read as the reverse complement.
TAACCCAGATGGAAGACAAATATGAATATACAAGCTGACAGCACACATCTCTCTCTAGGTCTCACCTCTTTCTCCCTAGGTTTCTTACAAAAATCAATTTTCTTTGTTCAACCCAGATTA
>NW_009602610.1:4320-5342 GCF_000690535.1 Cariama cristata | reverse complement strand
CCCAGTTGCCGGCCCCCTGCCACAATTTTAGCTGTGTCAGAAGCAGGTGACAGAGGCCTTAACCAGAGCTAGAGTAACAGGGGTCTGAGTGGGGAACACCAGCAAAGATTTAGCCCAAACAGTCAGTTCCAGGTGAGCCAGCCCCAACTCTACCCACAGCCTTGCACAGTTACTAGTTCACTAGCTAGGCGCTCCTGAAACACTGGGCTCTTTTCCCCACCTTATTGCCTTGGGTGCCTTCTCATCTTCTGGGTCCACTGCCACGTTCAGTATCTGTGGCTCCTCTCTCAACAGCTCATCATCAACCTGGAGGAAAGGCAACCTCAACATGGTACCCAGCAGACCCCCGGTTCACCCTCTAACACTCCACTGTTCTTCAGCTCTAACCAGGAACACAGTCTCTAGAGGCCAGAGCACACGTTAGCCATTCCCAGCCTAACTCCCTCCCACACATGGACACAGGCTGCACAGAGCAGTGGTTAAACTGAGCTTTCTCCAGGAAGCAACAGCCATGAACACCTTCCTAAGCCTGAGAGCTCTGCTCTCAAACCCCACAAATCACCAAAGCCTCTCCATTCCCCTTCAGCATCTCCAGGCAAAACACCCACAGCTGTCAAGTAGGAAGGTCCAGAGGGCACGTTGAAGACAATGAGGGCCCACACCCCTCACCTGCAGGCAGATCTCTTTTTCCACCTCTTTTCTGTATCTTGATCAGCTCCAAGTCATAGTGCTGGATTCATTCTGCAAAGATGCGGCAGTTGAACTTCACCAAAATCACTCTTCCAGCTCCATTTTGCCCTACCTCCCAAAGGCACTGGGGCTCTTACCTTACGCCTCCCTATCTCCACACCGCATCTGTCAAGAGAACATCTCATCCCCTCATTCACTGTGATGTCGCACCCTCCCCACTTGTGTTTCAGCCCACTACCACCACCAGGTAAGAACCTGCTGCCTTCCCCACAGCAGAGCCCACCCTGTTCCCTACAGCACCTCCAAGCCGTCCTCCTTGGGGGGGGGGGGGG
>NW_009602610.1:0-4281 GCF_000690535.1 Cariama cristata | reverse complement strand
TGCGCATGAAAAATAAAGCTTGGCAGACAGAGCAGCCAGGTTCTCCCCACCTCCAGCACACCAGACAACACTCAGTTTCAGCAAGGAAAGCCAAGCGCCCCATGCCTATGCAAATCCAAATGCCTGCACTTGGCATTGCTCACCATCCACACCAAGACGTGCTAATAAGCAAGCACCTGGAAACCCAAGATGGGCTCATGCCTCTTGCAGCACAGCTGCAGTCACAAGAAGTGGAGGGCACATACCCAGAGCCCTATGCATAGAAGATGAAATGCAGTGTCCTGAAGGATAAACCCACCCCTGATGGTCCTATTCTTTGAAAGCAAGGTTAAGGTTTCGGCTGGAGCCCTACTACTCACAGGCACATGGAGGGGGAGGGAACTATCGGGGCAACACATCACATAAAACCATCTACAAACTCATGCATACAAACCCTGCAAGGTTCCAGCCATTAAGTATCAGCTTCTGGTTTCTTGATCTGTGCTGCATTGACAGCAGCTCCAGTCCCCTCCCAACCACGGCATGCAGCCCCCTTCCTTGGGCAGTACGTTGTGAACACTGCACTGATTGCTGGCAGGAACACGGATGAAGGCTCCGTGCAAAGCACTGCCTTGCCCCAGATTGTATCAGCTAGCAACCCTTCAGCATAAGGTTGTAGGACCCAACTCCTCCATCCTGAGACCATCCCACCACATACATTTCCCAAACACACTGGAAATTCAGACTCACCAGCCCTGGGGTGGGATAGGGGAAAAATTCCGCCTCCTGAGAACGTTTGCTGCCTCAGCGACAGGTAGACCCCATCTTTTATACCCTGCCCTTCCTCCTCCAATTTGACCACCTTTGCCCCAACTCCAACTTTCCTTCTGCCCTCATACCTGCTCCGTGGGCGTTTCTTAGGAAAGGATGCTGGAGCCATCCATTTGGTATTTGGCAAAGCAGCCAGCAAGGTCACTGTGCAAGGGACATAGACATCAGAACCCAACATGCCCTTAGGTATACCTGCAGCCTTGACCCTCACCCCACTAATGTTTGGTCACAAAGCATCACCAAGTCAAACCACCGCTGGGACCCTGGCTAGCAGCAGCTGAACGTGATCAGGAGGGAGAAGACAAGGGGAGAAGATTGAATACTGCTTATGCCACCAAGGCCAACAGGGCAAGGATAAAGCGGTACCAGGAGCCTTGTACTACCACATAGGATTTCTGTTTTGCACAGGCTGGGAGGGCAGTGGAGGGTGCCCACGCAGTTGTCCGAGAGGAATGGGGATAGAGGGACAGCAGCAAGGCCACCCTCCTGTTGAGCCACCAGCCAGCACTGACGGAACCACTGCTGAAGCTGCTGCTCCACCTGCTCCCTCCAGCTCACACAGCTTCCCATGGACACTCAGAGGCACACGCTGGTCCTCAGCTCCACAGTCAGCCTGGCACAGGTGCTGCCACTCTTCTCCCAGCTGTGCCCAGAGCACAGCAGCTGAAAGCCTTGGGGCTGTGGGGTCTGGAGCCTGCAATAACACAAGTGCAAGGGCTTGTCAGAAAGTAAGCACAGCTCTGCATTGAGCGTGGAGCACAGGTGAAGGACAGGACACCTGAGACAGCCCCATCACCACGCATGCCCCACGCATCCCCACTCCAAAGGCCCGCACCCAACTGCCACAGCCATGCCCCTTGCTCCTCTGGCTGCAGATGACTCCAGCCCTGCCTTATCAAGTAGATTTCTCCCTAGTGCCCAGCAGAAGCAGCCATGGTGGGGAAGAAACATTAGGAGCATCAGAAAGAGGTTGTGTGGGGAGTGAGCAGCGTGCGTGTAAACGAGCCTGTAACGAGTTTGTAATATGCATGTGTGGTGCGGCCTGCGCAGCGTCATCACAATGGCACAGGCACTTTCCCGCCTCATTGCCTCCCAAATGGATTTTAAATATCATTCCGAGGACACAATTATTTAAAACGCTGAACTAAACACTCGCTAATGGGAAAACGGCGTGTGGCCTGCAGCAGCCATTCCTCATGGGGCCACTCTGCCCATGTCATCTTCTCCTCCAGACCCACACCCTGCATGGGGCCACCTAGAAGCATCCTCCTCCCACTCGGAGGCCATGCAGGGTACCACCAGGTAACTGCCCCGAGCCCAGCCCAATGCACATTGCTCATGTAAGAACACTTTTTGTCCCCATCCCATTTCGGTCCTCAGGCCCCAGAGAAGCACTCTGCCCTGCCCCAAGCTTCTCAGCCCCGGAGGCACCACGAGTCAGTCGCTGGGGCTCTAGCAGTCCCTGGCCGCACCTCCGGCTCTGGAAGCACCGTACCAGACAGCACGTCTTTCGGTCTCCCACTATGTTTGGCAGCAGGTAACACAGGGCTATACAAGGAGAGGACATTAGAACAAGGATGCCTGTTGACCCCCCTTGTTATACGGCCCTGGAAATTATGGATATCAAATAAGACTTACTTTTCCACATAATTAACTTCTGAAGACTTCCCCTACCCGCACTGCACAAACCCAAGCAGAGGAGATGAAGGAAGCAGTATTATTGTTGGCTACATCCAAGCTCCCAGAGTGAAGAGAGTATGAAGAGAGAACAAACAAGGAAACAAACTATTTACAACAATCCTTGCTGGGGAGAACACAGATGGAGATGGAGCTCCCAGGATGCCACAGACCCTCAGTCCCATTACAGTGCCGGCAGCATCAGGGTTAGCAGGGCCTCAGACAGCAATGTGTGCGCTCACGGGGGAGCATCCATCCGACCTTCGATTGACACTCATCGCCCATTCTCCAGCCAGGAATTCTGGGCCACCACAAGTTACAGACTCGGAGTCACCCTTACTCAAGAGACAACAGCCTACCTCAGACCAAACCAGAAAAGGGAAGGGACACAGACCAGCACTGTCTCCACACACCAGCAGCTGAGCACAGAGAGGATGAGAGTCCCTTGCTGGAACCCTGGCTACACTTCAGAGGTTCATATTTTAACAGCTTTGGCATCACCAGAGCTATCCATCACCAGCTCATTTTCCTCCGAGAGCTGAACCATTCCTGCCTATGCTATTTGGAACAGTGTCTAATGATGCACCCGAGCAGCCACCTGGCAGCACTGCTGCCAAGGGACACAACAACACGGGAAGAGAAATGCACAGAGGTCTGCACGCTGCTGCCAGCCTCCATCGCCCAAAAAAGCTCCTTCCCCTCAAACCTGCACCACTCATCATAGACTGGAGAGATGCTCTGCCTCGTGGTCCCCCACCCTGTGAGAGAAAAGGGCACACACTCTTAAGTCATTGCTCTCTTACAGAGGTAAAGAGACAACACAGGCATTACTGATGTTTTTGTGAACACTTTGATTCAGTTTGTCATGCTATAGTGTTCTTTTTGAGGGGTTTCAAGAGTGGACCAAAGCAAAAAAAAAAAAGGTTGCTTCTAGACCATGGGCACGTATAGCTTGGTAAGAACAAAACAGATGGACATAGACATGGGGCCAGGGACATGCAACATGACATTGCTGCAGCACCAGGAACTCACCGGGAGTTGCGGACCTGGAAAAGGAGAGATTCACACAGACCAAGGCAGTCCCAAGGCACTTTGGAAGAGCGCCTGCACGGGCTATAAGTTCAGGTTTGCTTTCTACTGTAACCTGAGTGCTTCTGGGTCATTCTCAGAGTGACCAGTTTCCCTGCTGGTTGGCAGGGTCTATCCCCTCCTCCCAAAGCAATGTCATTCAGACCTCACGCAATCCAGCAGAGCAACATGGCACAAGCCGGGCATGGAGCCACAAGTCCAGCCTGGAAGAAGCTGAGCTGCGGAGCCATCCTCACAAAACCTAATCGGTGCTAAGCACACAGAGTCATCCCTCGGGAGAGGCAGCCTGTGTATGACATCCTGTGCAGGTGTACCAGGGCAGCTCCCTGGGGATGTACTGGGGGGGGACAAGCAGCATGACCCCTGCACAGCAAAAGATGAACCCACCCCTGTATGGGAAATGCAAAAAAGGCAATCTGGGCAGGTTCAGCGCAGAACTCGCCATTCCAGGAGCAACCATCCCCTTCTGCCTCTCCAGCTTGGCGCGTCTGCACTGCAGACTGCCCGTCCAGCCCTGTGAGGAAACGCAGGGATGCAGTAAGAGGGACATGAGGGCAGTCAGCCACCACCACAACCACCAACACCATCCTTCCAGCCTCGGGGGGCGGGGGGAGGTGGTGGTGGTCGACATGAAGCAGGATGCACAGACTGCAGTACTGGAGAACCAAGCACCTGCACCACTAAAGCCTTACTCCTCTTGAGCTC
>NW_009602609.1:25481-36669 GCF_000690535.1 Cariama cristata | reverse complement strand
TGGGCAGTGCAGGAAGGGACTCGGTGCGTGTCCTGGGGAAATAACCCTGTCCTGCGGAAACCCCTCCTGTGTCCTGAGCCCAGCCAGACCCACAGACCTCCATTCGAGGAGGTTAAAATAGCTGATTGATCTCTGGCTGGCGGCATTTCGCTTGCTCATCATCGTCACTACAGCGTCCTCGCTATTTGTCCCCTAATTCTTACGGCCACCAAGACAGAGAGTCCAAACCTTGCGTGTAAGCGCACACAAATTACACACATTTAAAAGACGACTTGCACTGCCCATATCATTTAGCAGGACCTGTCTAATTCACAGTGGCCCTTAGTCGGTGCCTTTTTTATTCAAATCAAGCCTCTTCTGGCCTTTTCTCTGTAACAGCGAGCGCGCTGCTCCACTGCTCCCCAGCAAGGTTCATCTGGAAGCCCTGGCGTGTCCTCTAGCCCCAGGGAGACATCTGTGCAAACCCCGCAGGAGACCCGGCAGTGTGGATGTAGCTCCCAGCTGACGGTGCGTGGAGAAAGATGAAAAGCTGATTTCACAGCGGAGCTGTTAGAAGGAAAGAAGAGGGTGAGAGGCAACCATGAGCTCAGCACTCCATTTGGAAGGGCAACAGCGTCAAGGGTCTGGTGGATCTGCAGAGGCAGACCCAGGCTGTCAGGGATGCTCCACTGAGACCATCTCGGCTCTTTGCGTCCCTTGTTACGCAACCTCTTGGCTCAGAGAGCACACTTGTGTGCCGCAGCCTCGGGGATCACCAGTGTGTGCCACATCCCAAATGCATTTATGAATTTGACCGGTAAAATTCCAAAAGGAAGTTTATATGTAACTCCAGAAGAGCCGGCTGCTGGCCTGGCTGCCTGGCTGAATACCCAGAGAGGAGGCGATGATACCTGAGTTGCAATGACACAAGCCACGTCCTGTACTCCATACAGCCCAGTCCCCGATTTGCCAAGGGGTCACCGCACTCCTTGCAGGCATGGCTCGGGGGCTGCACAACTCCCATCGATTTGGGGCCCCCTTCCCTGCCAGCCAGGCTCGCACCCTTACCCTCTCTAAGTCCTTGGGTGGGGAGCGCAGCCCATTGCTGGTGGAGGAAGGTGGCTGCAGGTGGGGGACGTGCAGCCCAGCGGGGTCCGTGTCCTGGTCTCCAGCCCCGGGGTACAGCTTTGCTGCCTCTTGGTCCCTTCGGGATGCTGCTCTGCCTGCCACGTGAGCGGGAAGGAGTGTGCAGTGGCTAAGAGCCAGGCAGCAGGGAGCTGGGCAAGTCTCACCCTCCACGTTCACTCCATGGCCAGCCAGGCCAAACCTCAGCAGAGTTTTAAATGTTAGAAAATAAATGCATGGCTGAGGGGGGAGAAAGGGAAGTGTCCGTGCAACCTTTCTGCATCAGCCATAGGGACAAATCGCCTTGGCTGGTCAGCTCTCAAACACCCATCCTTTACATGAAGGGAAGCTGAGTGTGCACCAGCTCCAGCTGGTGTAAACACGCCGGCTGTGTCCAGCAAGCTCCACACACCCCACTCCTCCCTCGGTATTCTCAGCTCTGCCAAACCCATCTTCCCCTGCTCTGCCCAGCACCGACAGCAGTGGGACATTCTGCTCCTCAGCTCCAGGGACTTTCTGAGGAGCAGCCAAGAAGTCGGTGCATTTCTGCAGCACAATTTGCTGGGAAGTAATCCAGCTCTGCTTTCCTCAAATTCAACAAAAGCACCTCACTGTCATCCCCAAGCCTGCTTCTCCACCTCATCCTTCACCCCAGATGTGTCCCCGTGCCTGCCCAGGCCACACCAAATGGGGCAGGGAGCTGCCTCCTAGCCCCGTTTCAGCCCTATGCAGGCTCCGAGGAAGCAGTCTCCAGGGAAACTCCTCTGCCGAGCAGCGATTTGGACAGAAGCTCTCCACCTCCCTTGCTCTGTGTACAACAGCTTACTTATTTCTCCCTGACTGAAGCATGGCTTGCATATTTATCACAGATGCCTGGCTGCTTTGATGCTAGCCTGGAGGTTTAAAGATGCTTTGATGATTGCCATTAACATCTTTGAGCATCTCTGGATCTTACTTGGCCCTAAATATCCCCAGCACCATTTCTGCTGGTCTGGCAACCTCACCTAGGGTCCTGACCCTCCCTTTGGGAACAGCTTTGATTCAGTGGCCTGGAGCAAGCGGTGTGCGTGGGGGGGAAGCACAAAGCAGCCGATGTGACTGATATACCCCTTCGCTTCACCATCCTGTTTGGAGAGTAGCTCAGCCCCTTTTTCAGGTTCCACTTGCCTAATTTTGAGTGGTGCTGGGGACAGGAGATCACCATTATACATGTTACCTACAGTTGTACTTTTGCTGTAGTCTGGTCCCGAGGACCAAATGCCCATCAGTCGCTGCAGCACACTCTTTTCCTTGCATCCAGGAGCTGTGCTGACCTCGCAGTCAACTCGGAGCAGAAGCACGCTTCCAAAGGGAATCTTCTCCTCTCTCCAGCACCTCCAGACCAGTTTGCTTGCTGCCGGCCAGTGCCGGTCACCCTGTCCCCTGGAGAGGTGAGTAAAGCCCAAGCTTTATACATGGATGGCAGAATATTAAGGCTCAGGCACCTTTAACATTTTGCAAAAGAGAAAATGGATTTTGCCAAGAAAAGCCTAAACTTCCTATCCTGAGTCATATGCTTTGACTTATTTGTGTAGTTGTTACTGCTCTGTGAATCCTGCCAGGCAGGAATGTTGTCAGGGACGATGCACTCAAGGTTGGGCACATTTTCTTGCACCAGCCCTGCAGTGCCACCCTCCAGCAAACCCAGCTGCCCCACAGGGTTGTCATAGTCCTGCTCCCGAGGGACTTGCAAATGCAGCATGACCAACCAAACTGCAGGGTTTCCTCTAGCATCCATGGGTGAAAAGCTTTTCAAAGGGCACTCAGAGCTCATTCCTAGAAGAGAAATATCTTCTCTTCGAGAAGAGGGTGGTATGCTGGTGCAGAACCATACCCATCAATTACAACCCTAAGATTGAACTGGGGATTTTCAGTTTCATAAAACCTGACAGTTTCCCATTGAAAAATACCCAGCTTGCCCTAAGGATCCTCATCAGGAAACTCTAACTCAACCGTTTCAGTTTGGATCAGGTTCTCTCCCACAAAGCAGTAGACGCCCAAATGCCAGTCCCAGTTGGAGCCCCTGCAATGAGTGGGGCCGAGGGCAGGCTGCTAGCAAGTCCCTGCCACCCTGCCGTGGCAGGTGCCTCCCAACCCCAACAGACACCTACCTATTAGTGGCACATTGTGGCCATCACAAAGGACTCAAGTACTTTTAAAACAAAACATCCAAACCTGTTATTTTATTACGCCAAATACTGGCTTTCAACCCACTTTAGCTCCGAACCAGAGGAAAGCGCCAATTCCTGCAGGTTTCTGCTGGAGAGACCTCCTCCAACATGTCCTTCTTTAACCCAGCTTTTAACCTCTCCTTGCTCCAGGTTTTTAACTGCAAAGCTGACACCCCTGCTTTGGGGAGAGGGGCCATGCACAAAAGCATGACACACAGCCAGAGCAGCAAACTCTCCACTTCTCCTGCCAGGGCGAGGGGATGAGAACACCCCGAGTGCTCACGGACAGTCCCGTAGGCTTTTTCTGTCTGCACCTGTGTGGTCCAGAGCGATGGAAGATACTCCCTGGCTCCGAGATAAATGCACTTGGACCCTTCCAGCAAAGCATATGAATGATCAATGTGAAGGGTGAATACATTCACACTAATAAGCTGCCAGGGCGAGGGGATGAGAACACCCCGAGTGCTCACGGACAGTCCCGTAGGCTTTTTCTGTCTGCACCTGTGTGGTCCAGAGCGATGGAAGATACTCCCTGGCTCCGAGATAAATACACTTAGACCCTTCCAGGAAAAGCATATGAATGATCAACATGAAGGGTGAATACATTCACACTAATAAGTAATTTTCAACCTGTGTAATAAAACAGCAGACACTAACGAGTTCCATTACATCCCCATTAAAAAGTGCTTTCACTTAGCAGGACTCCACGGCCCAGGGGCTCAGTCTCAGCGATTTGATGTTGCAGCCCAGCCAAAGGTACCATGCTACTCAGGGCACTCATGCCATGCACGGGGTAGAAACCAGCTGCCATCGGCTCTGCGGAGCCGCTGCCCCTCACTGCTTCCACCCATCATCTGCCCTAGGGAAGTGGTGCTGCAAACATGTTTGTGTTGGGAGTGTGCCACGTGGATTTTCCTGGTATTAAGAAGTTAGATTTAAATGAGAATAAATAGCCCGTAATTAAAAATCTGAAGTCTGCTGTGCCGTTTTTACATCTTTTTAATAAATGGATTAGAGGAGGGGAATATCTAATGATACATACCTGCTTTTATCATCACAAGTTTTTCCTTCAAAAGCCACAGTTCTTGTAGGACTCTCCCAAAGCCAATAAATAACCTCATCTGCTTCAGAAAAATTCTGAAAACACCCCCATTTCCTAGTTATTGATGACATTAGCTGTAGAAAGCAATACCTCCTCTAGACCCGAATTTCCCACCTTGTATATTTTGCTGTAGATATATTAGCCCAAGGTTGCTTAACATGTCCCCTAAATCATTTCAGTTTCCAGGTGCTCGAGAAAACATGGCATAAGCTGACCGCTGAGGCTGGTATTTTCTTCGATGGACATTTACCCACCATGCCACCCCACTGCCATCAGAAATTTCAACAAAAATATCTCAGATACTTCTGCAAAGAGAAATTAGGTATAAACGCTCTAGCATCCTTCTTCAAAATGCCTTAAGCTCTCTGTGCTTCAGGTGAGACATCCTACATCCCACCCATCCATACCGACTGCCCACAGCAGCTCCGGAGGCCCCTGGCTCAGCCCAGCCGGGTATGTGCCATTCCCACGGAGAAATAAAGCGTGCTGGCAATGTGCTGCAAATCCCGGGAATCTGTGTTTCTCTGCCATCAGCACCTTGCACCAGAGCTGGCTGGGGACATACATCTTTCTGCCTCATGCCTAATCTGCGGGGAGCCCCCAGCCAGCGGCTGCTCCGTGGAGCTCAATTAATTCAAGTGGTGGCAGCTTGTGCAGGTGCCCTAAAAGCTCCTAAAGACTCAAGGTGAGAATCAATAAGATTTATGGGTGGAATTGCTGGGATATTTTCCTCTAAGCACCTAAGGATAATTAACAGCCAAAAGGCTTGGAGTCAACCACCAAAGTTATGAAATACTAAATCAGAGGCAGCTCCCAGCAGCTTCGTTCGCTCCCTTTGCAGGCTGTACGTTTATGATAAAACCATCAGCCACGCATGGCCGCAAATTTTCTCTTTTCCCATGGGACTCCTGCTCCTTTCAGTGGCTGGCAGTTATTTAAATATTGTTTTACCCCTCTGCAGTCAAAGCAAATCCCTAGGCTTTGCCATTGAAATCCTAGCCTGACCCACAGCACAATTACATCTCTACTGGGCGTTTCTCTGGCGGGCAGCATGCTAGGATCTGTGCACTGCACCGATACATACAGATCCGATGGGTGCTGTTCTCCTCCTTGGATAGCTAGGGACCTGAGAAACAGTGAGAAGTTAAAAGCTTCTTGTTATTTTGTGTGCAAGAGTTCAGACTTCTGCCTCCCAAATTTCAGAGCACCGAGCACCCCACCATGATGCTTTCCTTCCCCCTCTTGCAGCCACATTGACTCCAATGCCAGGCACAAGCAGCCTGCAATCCAATGGGCATCATGCAGGTACCAGAAGAGGAGGAACCGGGCAGGAACCCCATCAAGAGCCAGTCCTGAATGGTGGGGTCAAGCTGCCTGGCCAGCTCTCCTGCATGGAGTTCAGGTTGTCTCTCATCACCTGCAGCAGAGGGTCTGTGCACATCCATTCCCTGCCCAGCCCAGCCTGGCTGCCTGCCCTGAGCACCATCCATCCCACCGCCGGTGGCAAAGGACCCCAGGAGGGGACAGCACGTCTGTCTGTGACCAAGAGCTGCATTGTGCTCATAAATAAAGGGGCCAAAGCGGGGGCAGCTCCATGCCTGGTGTGACGAAATGATCTCCCTTTAACTGCAGGGATGTGCTGCGTGGGGCTCTCGTGCTCCTGGTGCCGTGAGGATCTTCCACTATGCACGTTTCTGCTCCCATCCCTGCTCCGATTGCAGGGAAGTTTCTGCGTTGAGCTGGTTTTCCTGGCTTTCCTCCCCACACTGTCACTTGGGGAGTGCTCCATCCTGCACAGGTGCTCCATCCTGCACAGGTACTCCCTCAGCAGCCAGCACCGCTCTGCCATGCACCCAGCACCCAGGGTGCAGGGGGGGTCATGGCTCCAGCCTGCTCTGAGCATCCCCTCCTCTCCACTTGTGTGTTGCAGCGAGTCGGGCTGTCTGGCTGTAACTCCCACCCAGCCTTGCCAGCTTTGTGTTTGCTTTCCCAAATATTTTGCTGGTGCAAAGGAAACATCAGCCTGCTGAATCGTGAGCTGAGCCACCTCCGCCTCCAAACTGAAGGCCCACAAAGTGGGAGAGATGATATACTGGAAGCAGAGCAATGCCAAAGCATAGAACAGCACGCGTCGGTCCTCCTCACCTCCCACCAGCCTGTCCTGGTGCCACCAAGTCAAGCTGGGGACAGTCCCCTTAGCCAGGACACTGGCACTGCCATTCAGCCTGCCACAGCCGCCTGATAACACCCTGTCAGCAGCTGATCAGCGAGTCAGAGGTAAAAGGGCTTCAGTAAAGTGCAGTGCCAGCACCCAGCCGTGGCCACCATTGTACAAGCACGGTCCGTGGGACACAGGCAGGGGGATTAAGAGATCTGTGTCAGCAGCAGGCCTGTGTATACAAACACAGCAGCTAAAAGGGCTCATGTTCATGCTTTGTCCCCAGGGAGGTCATCAGGGGTGGGAATGGGTTGTGGTGGGGCAGATGTGCAGCATCCATGTCAGCCCTTCCTTCGGCCAAGCACCCAGAGGGGTGACGGGGCTGGGGATGGCAGAGTGAGATTGGCCTGGGCAAGGGGAACCCCCCTGTCCCCCCCACTCCCTTCCCTGCAGAGACCCGGACCAGGGATGTCAGATAATGCTGTAGTGCCCGGAAGGTTGTAGGGAGCTCTCTGGCTCTGTGGTGGCCCTCAGGAGGGCTGGAGAACCTCACCTTGTTCTGCAGATGGGAGCAATGGAAAAGAATTGCTCCATCAGTGGTTTAAAAAGTCAGCCCGAAGCTGTTACTGTGAGAAAGACTCACCGAGATCAGCAGCTGCAGAGACACCAACCGCAGTATCTCTAATTAACCCCAGAATATAGTATGTCTGCTTTCCCAGCTCCAGGGGGCAAGCAAGACTACAGGATGCTCATGGACACGCTCCTGTAAAGCATCCAGGAGGATTCTGAATCCACTGCCCACGGAGAGCCAGCGGACCAGGAGTCCAGGCTGCGAGAGACTGTATTCTGTGACTTTATTCTTGCTCTTGCCTCTTCTACCCCTGCACTTCCCAACGAGCTCCTGAGGTTCTTGTCAACCAAGCAAGCAATGACAGAAAAAGACACCCACTCCCAGGGACCCGAGACATCCTCTGCCTCCAACACTGTCAGTGGAAATTAATGTGGGATGGGAAGTTTAATTGCAAAGCTGGGGATGCAGTGGCTATATTCTGCATCAGTACATTCATTTTTACAATTATATCAAGCAATATCAATTATTTCAAACAAATGAAGAAGTCCTGATGATGTTAGTTGGTGGATGTTGTTGCAGTAGTGACAACTACTGACCAGCTCCAGCCACATTGAGTGAAAGGGATCTCAAGCCAGAAATGCGGAATTTGCAGGGGTGTTTTGTTATATTTTGGCTGCCTGATTTCGCGGTGATATGAGAGCTTTCTGTTATCTGGCGAGAGGGACAGTGCTGACCTGTAAGGGAGTCTGACCTCCTGCCAGGCTGGTCGTTAGACTCTGAAGTTAAATCGTGGGCAAAATAAACGCAACGTGAAGCTGGGTGCAGTCGGAGCTAGGATTTCTCACCTATGTTTCAGTCTGTTCAATTTTCATGCTTCTCAGCTAACCCCATTTGTTCCTAAACACATTTTCATCTGACAACAAGCAGGGCCAGGACTTCAGAGTGGAGACAATAGGAGCCAGACAGGAGATCATGCTCTTCAAAGAGAGATACCTTTCTTCTCCATCCTCAGAAAAAAAACAGGGCAAAATGCATATATTGACCATCTCCACCCCTGCAAGTTGCTTCTAAGCTCCTGCTCCCACAGCAAAATCTTGTCTCTGTTTCAGCAGAGCCAGCACAAGGTCAGCACAGGACCACCCCAATGCAGCACTGAGGGCTTTCCAGCTCTCCAGAAAGCCTTGGTAGCAATTTGTGTCCTAAACCAAGATCGTCCCTTAAGTCTGCCGGGCACTTGAAACAAGTTTTTTTTTGAGCTTACTTCCAGTCTACAGCCTTATCTTAGTATTTTGTAATTCCTCTCCTAAAGATGCAAAACCAAAGCTTGTGCCGAAGCAAAACATCTCTGCAGTTTATCCAAGCGGGGAGGAGCACGTGATGGTGGCCCAGAGCCCGGAGCAGGACAGCAGCTGGAGTGTGCAGAGCAGCCAGGGACAGTTAATGCTGGTGGGGCACAAGACCCCCCCAGTACAACATGAGAGAGAGACAAAAGCCACATCAGGGTCTGCTTTTGACTTTCTCTCCTGCCTGGTGGGACGGAGCCACCAGAGAGGAGAAAACCCAGGGCAGTGTCAGTCCCTGCACACACATCCCTCCCCTCCTGCATCTACCAGGCCACCAGCTCCCTTGTTCCTCTTCCCAGAGGGTCCCGAGGTGGTTTTGCCCAACACACTCCCTCCAGCAGCCACGAGCCATCCTGCTCTGTGCAGCACTGCAATTCCTGTGCCCAGCACTGGTCGTTTCTGCAGCTGCACTGCCTTGGCTGTTGATTTAATAATTTACTTTAGTCAGTCTCATTAAGGCACCTCCTGCCTTTCCGCACATGGTGACAGCACGTTACGATTGCTGATAACATTGGTGGCATCCAGAGCATCGAGCTGCTGGTGCTCACACTAACTGTGGGGCACCCGGGCACGTTGTCTGCTTGATCTTCAAACACAGACACATCCTCCCAGGGCTCTCCAGCCTGTATCCCCATCCCCATGCTCCCTGGGGGACCAAACACTTCCATGTTGTCCCCTTGCCAAGCAGGTGATCCAGTAACCGATGCAGGGGCCCCGGCTGGGGACTGTTGAGGTGGCACCGTCCTTTCACAGGGCAGTGGAAGATGCCCCCATGGAGCTTCCCCAAGTGCTGCTGGTTTGGATGCTTTGCCTAGTGAAGCTGTTCTCCATACAACTCCTCTAGTGACCTACTTGGTTGCGTGATAGCTCAAACACCAGGAAAGCCCCCAGGGAAATTGAAGTGAGGTTAAATGCTCACATTTAAACATCTAACACATTGCATAACCCTTTTCATCCCATCCTGAACGTCTGCTGGCTGCTGGAGGGCAATCCTACCCCTTCATCCCACTCCCAGGGATGGGACAGGACAGGGCTTAGAGCCGGCTCCTGGGCTGGACCTGTCCCAGGAGCAGCTGCTGGTCTTCAGAGGGTCGTAACACCAGTTCCCCAGGTAGCAGCAAAAGGCACTTTTCCTTGAGCAGAGACCAGGGACCCTGTCCTGCTCAGCATTGCTTTTCAGATAGGCAGGCTGCAAGTCATGCAGTTCAGGTGAAGAGGGGAGATAGCGCAGCCGGGCTCTGAGCACGAGGCTCTCGGGAGCGGCCAGAGGGACTGAGTGAGCTAGCAGGGCTTTGCCCACGATAAAAGCTTCAGCACCTGCGTCTGTAATCAGGAGAGGGCAGCCCCGGCTCTTAGCTGCATCTCTGGCAAGCCAGGCTGGGTGGGGTGACACAGGCACCCAGGACACCAGCGCTGGAGATAACTCGGCACCCCAGGAGGCTCAGCTGGCAAGGGAGAGAGGGGGCTGCCTCTGACAGGGAGAATTTCCCACTGCAGCAGGTGCTGGTGCAGCCCAAGAAGTTGTGCAGCTGCAGTGGGCTTCCCCGCACGGTCGATCCTTCAAGAACTGGCAATGCCGGCGTTGGTGCTCCCTCCCTCTCCCTGAGCCTCCATAGGAGAAATCCCCCCATCCCTGCTTCCAGGGAGAGGAGAGCCAGGGAGTAAAAAGGAGATATTTGGGGGTGGCTCAGCACCAAGGGCACAGATCCTCCACCACCAGCATCCCCAGCTGGTCCCAACCACCTCTTCTCCCACTCAGAGTCACTTGACGGTTCAGAGACTTGCTACTTGCTTGCAGCAGCCTTCATGTGCCCCTGTGGCCAGGCTTGTGCCATTCCTAAAATCATACAGCACTGAAGCAGGGCCTGGCCCCAGCTTTGCAGCCCCCACCATGCCTTTGGGGACAGCTCAACCCTGTTCCCGTGCCCATCCTCCTCGCAGGAGCTACTCCGCCAGCAAGGGCTCTGCGCTCACAAAGCAGATGTTGCTTTCTCCCTACTTTATTTTTTTTTTAACGAAGCAGGGTGTTAGAGGAGCCTGGTGGGCTGGAGAAGATGCTCCCAGCTCCCTGCCAGGGGTTACAGTTTTTTCTCACACTGTTTCTTTGAAGGTGGCATGGCCCCAAGCCTCCATCCAGCTGCTGGTGTAGCACTGGGCTCTTGCCAGCCCCAACCTGTGACTCAACAGAATGACCTGCCCCTGTAAACAGGCACCCCAGAGTGTCCCAAGAAGGGGGCTGCCCTTGGCCCCCTCCCCTCATCGCCCTGGCACCAAGTGCCGAGGGAGACCTTCGACTGCCTTGACCAGCCCTGCACCCCTATGGGCTCTGGCTGTGCTCCCAGCCATCAAGCAGATACCATGGCAAACCCACCAAAAACCTGTTTATGACTCTCACAACCTTGCACTTTGCCTTTTTTTTTTATTTTCCCAGAGAGTGTCGGAGGGGTGGGAGTGAGGGGGCTTTCCCCTTCTCCCTGGCCCCCAGGGCTCTCTCTTGAGGGGGATCAGAAACCACTGCTCAATGCAGTGAGAATTGCTTATCTTTCCCGGGAGTGACGAGACCCCAAGATGGAGCAAAGAAAGACATGTTTAGACTGTCACCATGCCCCACAGAGCCCTGGCAAGGTCCTGATGACAGCTTTGGGATGGCTGGGAATGGGGAGCAGCCCAGAGCCAGCTCGAATTTTCCGGTGTACTTCC
>NW_009602609.1:13361-25459 GCF_000690535.1 Cariama cristata | reverse complement strand
TGCTGAGAAAGGAGCCAGCGCACGGCAAAGCCGGGGAAAAAATCCCTCTCTCTGCAAGGAAAATCAGTTTGGAAGGAAAAGCCGCTGCTGGCTTCTTCCAGGCTAAGCCTGGGAGCGGGAGAGCCGCGGGGAGCGGAGGCGCAGCCTAAGCCCGGCTTTGCTGCCATCTGCCGCCCGGCCAGCCCGGGGCTGGCGGGGACCCAGCGCCGCCCAGCTCCGAGCGAAACCCAGAGCACTGGTTTTCTCAGCTGGGGGATGTCCTTTTCATCCCCCCAAAAACCCATTAAAACCAACCCTTTCCTTCTTTTAAAAGGGAAGCGTTTGACCTGCGGGAACAAAGAGTTTGCTTCAAAAGCAGGTAGCCCGGGGCAGGGAAAGTTCTGCTGGGATGCAGCTGCTTGTAGAAAGCATCCTTCTGCCTGGCTTCAGCCCAGAAATAAATCTTAGGAACACATCGGGATGTTTGCAAGGTGTCCTCAGCACAGTACAGGTTGATATGCCCTGGCTCTGGCTGGGACTGCCAGCTCGTCCCCGAGATCAGCTCCCAGAGCTGGCATCCTGCGGTGCCGGTGCCAAGCAAAACAGCGACCCTTCTGCAAGAGTGATAGCCTTTGTGTATGTATAGATGCAAATATCAGTATGTGCAATAAATTCATATAAAATCCCATTTTCCATGGGTTCCCAAAAGAGGTAATTTTTTTTTCTGTGTCCTCTGCTCTCGGTGCCAATGAGAGCCAATTCTTTCCTCCCATCTCCCCACATCTCAGCTCCACAGTCACCCCAGCTGCTACAAACGACAGAGGGGTGGGCTGGCAGAAACCCAATGGTGAAAAAGTCTGGAGGTTTCAGGCTCTTTGCAAATTTGGAGACAATTTAATGGAATGGTTCCTAAATCCCACTGCTCCCTGTGGTGCCCTGTGCTCCTCAGGAATGGGAGAGCCAAATCTCTCCCAAAACAGGCAGAGCCCAGCTGGGAGGATGTGCCGAGGGCTGGTAGGGCTGTGGGGCAACATGGTTAAGTCACCCCACGGCACCCCTCGTCGAGGGGTCCGTCTCTGAGCCCTGGTGCCCCTTTGGGTCCCTCTGTGCCGGGAGGTGAGTCCCAGGGATGCCAAACATCTGCCTTTCCCACCAACAGCAGCCAGACCTCGAGGTTTCTGCCGCGGGATCCAGTGGCTTCCAGTCATTTACTCTGAGTGTCCAGGGGGTGGCACATGTGGACTGTGGCCAGTGGCTCCACTCGGGGCTTGGCCCACTCCTGCCCTCCCTGGCTGGGCCCCACGGCTGGTTCCGGGTCACCTCCTGCCCAGGGATGCTGCTGGCCTGGTGACAGTCACCCATCACTGGGATATCCCTGCATCCCAGGCAACCCATGATCCCGCATTGCTCCTTTTGAGTTTTTCCCACTGTGGATGAACAGGGAGACAAGATGGAGCTGCACAGGCCAGGCTTAACTGCTTGGCCTTCAGCTCCGGTCGCTTATGGGTCTGGCACTACCCTGTCCTGCTCTGCAGGCACCACTGACGGTGAAGCAGAGCCCTCCCCAGGGTCCTGCCTCCCCAAAATCCGCTGAGCAGGGATGTGCATGCAGGATGCACTTGCTGCCAGTTTGCACTGCCTGCACCCTAGGAGCCGTTCGCATCCTGCCCGACACAGCGCTCTTGTTCCAGTGCTGGTCCTTTCCATAACCAGCGAGGATGAGCTGCCAGGATGAGGTACCAAGGGAAGCGGGGGGATTTGCAGGCTCTCCAGGGGTTTGGCTGTCACCGAGCAGCTGCCTGAAAATGTGCCCAGCTGGCAGCTGCCAGAATGGCAGCACAAATCCCCGATGCTGGGTTGGTTACTCCCCTTCTGGCTGCCATGCAGGTCCCGGGGGTGTTTCCCTCTAAACTCGAGGTGGCTGTGGATTACGACAGCTCAGTCTGGAGCATCCATGCCTGGCTGCCTCCCACGTGACAGCCTGCAGACAGGGCAGGGATGGCCATCACCTCCCCTAAGGAAACTCTTATGGCTGGAAAACAAGGATCTTTCCCCATAAAAGCTCCCTTGAGGTTTTCTCCAAATATCAAACTACTCTGCTTGTTCAAGGACCACTCACCTGCCAGATGGATGTTATAGCTGTTCTTGGTTGTTGTGCTCAGCAAGGCACCAAGGCAGTAGCTGTGTACTCTCTTGCTGACACGTCCATCCAGCTCCTAGGGCCACCATCATTCTCCTCTGAAGTCCTGGTGGAGGTTAATCTTCTTGGAGGATCTGTTTGGCATGGTGCCATTTGCAGATGGTGGCATTGCCCAGGTGGCATTACATCATGCTGCTGTCAGCCTGCAGCAGGTGTGACCCAGCACTTGGCACTGGATGGACAGGGCTGGGGCTGGGGTGCAGGATGTGCAGGTTGGTCCAAAATGAAGAGGGGAACCATACAGGTAGCAAGTTCATAAATGCACTGGCTTTCTCACTGCAGGCTGCTGCCTCTCACGGCCATTGGGAAAAGGTTCAAAAGGGTCATCAGCAATAAGCTTTAGCCCATGGGATGGAAACCGTATGGGAGGAAGTCATGTATAGGGACACAAAATAAGGCAGAGGAGGCCGAAGGGCAAGTCCCAGGGTACCCTCACACGCCACCTCAATCACAGGGTAAGGGGATCTGTCAGCCTCCCTCCGAACCCCCCACCTCCAGCCAGGGAGTCAAGGGGTGCGTGGCAGGACTGGCCCCAAAGCCCATCCCCTCTGAGCCCTGCAGGGTCCTGCTCCTACCACCACCCTGACACCTCCTGCAGTAAGCTGGATCACCCCAGACAGAAGCTTCACCACCACGGCTTCTGCTCCAGTTGGCTCCTGAAGATGGTTGTAACACCAGGGAAGTGCTCTGCTCCCAGGGGAGGCTGCACCCCTGCACAGCACTGCACCCCTGCACTGCACCCCAGCACTGCACTGTCCTGCACCGCATGGCACGGCACGGTGCTGCTCAGCACTGCACCCCAGCAGTGCAGGGAGCTGCTCCCCCAGCCCATCGCTGGTGCTGGCTGCTGTATTTGCCTGTCAAAGGAGCTAACGACCTGCTTGGTCCCCCCACCACCCTGCACCTGATCCCCAAAGCGGTAGGGCCAAGGCTACGCCAGGACTGCAGGAGGGCTCGGCAGGCAGCTGAGGGGCTGGAGCTGCCCATGGCGGGGTGGGATGGGAGGCTTGGCAGCCGGAGTGGCCATGTCCAACATCCCATCCCCAACCTGTCCCATGGCCACAGAATAAAATGTCCTGTCAGACTCCCTTTGCACAAACAGCAATGCCAAACGGACACCCAGCCCCAACGGGGTCTGGCATGGCAGAACTTGGGAGAGTAGCCCAGAGGAGAGTGATGGGCACCAGTGGGAGCCCTGAGGCCAGGAGAGGCCAAGGGGGTGCATGGAGAGTCCCGTGCCAGCCCAGCTGGGGGCTGGAGGAGCCAGATCTCAGGTCTTCTCCGTCTCAGGGGCTCCTCCATGATGAACTGCTGGGCTGCGCTGCAGATTAGCTGCGGGACCGCTGCGTTTGATGTATGGGGCAGGAGGCCGGCGAGGGATTTTCCTCCCCTTCTGGGGTTAATCCTTCCCTGCCTATCACAGCCCTTTGATTGCAAAGCCCTGTAGATAAACCTCCTTAGTCACCAGCAGACAGCAGGCACCAACCAAAAGGATGCGGGCAGGAGCGTGGGCTTGGGGAGATACAGGATTTGGGAGTTTTCCTGCAGCAGCCGGTGGCTACGGAGCATGTATGCTCCTTGCAGCCTCACAGCCACCTTCCAAAAAGGGAGGAAAATGCTTTTCTTTTTACTAATCTTGATTAATTCTACTTATTTAACTGGAGATCTATCTTCACATGAAAAGATCCGTCAAAACCCTGAATGAGCACCACTCCCCATCCTCTCTGTTTGAATGAAACCTTTCCAAAGTTGGAGCCCTTCAGCAAATCACTAACACACCCGTGAACATGCAGTTTGGGATATAGCAATAGCCACACCACTCTGCTGCTAGCTCCAGCCAATTTTTATCACACACATATAACAGCCATAAAAGCCAGCCTGGAATAAGCAGGGTTGTTTTTGCAGGAGTGGTTGAGTTTTGGGTTTTTATAAGCCTCAGCCCCCTAATATTTTTTCTCTTTAAAATGTCAAAAGGTACCAGCCCAAAACAAGGCTTAGAAAATTCCTGTAAAATAGCTTGTAAGTGTCTAAAAGCCTCTGAGCTTCCCTCTCTTGGGCTTAGAAATGCCACCTTTGGAGCGGTGCCATGGGGTGCAGGAGGGCTTGGGGAGTTCTTGCCGGTCCCCATCCCACCGCAGGGCAGGAGCTGCAAAGGGGACATTGAGAGGTTGAGGCTGTGCTGTGGCAGACGGATGGGTGGTTTGGGTCAAGCCTTGGAGACAGATGAAGCTGCTGGAATGAGGACAGCCAGAGATGCAGGACAGGGATGTCCTCGGTGCATGGCACCGCTCTAAGGTGAACCTTTTCCTAGGTGACCCTGCTTTGGCAGGGGGGTTGGACTGGATGATCTCCAGAGGTCTCTTCCAACCCCAACCATTCTGTGATTCTGTGTGTGTGCCCTGCCTGGTCGCTGAGCTCAGGGGATTAAGGTCCTTCCAAACCCCATGCCTGCACCTGACTGCTCCCCACACAGCCCCCTCCAGCTTGGTTTTAAAATACCCTTCACGTAACCTCACCCAGGCTTGACCGTCTTCCTACGGTGCCTGAATCATTTGTCTTAATATCTAACCTTTGAGCTTTCTCATTGCAAATTAAGTTGATTACATCTTGGCCCAACTCCAGCAGACCCCAAGACCAATTGATCACTGTTGTCTCGGAGGTCTTGGGAGGCTCTTATCATGTCCCCCTCCGTCTCTGGCTTTCTAGAGAAAACAAACCCCATCTCTTTGGCCAGGTCGGACCATCCACTTCGTCATCCCTGCCACTATGCCGACTCCTCTGAGCTTCTGCATCGCACACTGAGCTAGCAGCCCTGAGCCCCACAGGGCTCACATTGATCGGTGTTCAAAGGAGGAACCCCAATGCCCTGAAGACCACCCTAGGTTGCTTGCTTTGCCAACACACTCGAGTGCACACGTGAGTTGAAGCCAGACAGATGACTTGCAGACTTGGAGTGAGGTTTGGCCATCTGGGCTCCCCCTTCGGAACATCCCGACCCCGGTTTACCTCTCAGTGATGCTGCATGCAGCAAAGCACTCAGCCATCTGTTTCACTCAGAAACACAGCTCTGGTTTCCAGCAAACCAGGTTCATCCATTGCTGGATGTCAGGCATGGACTCCTCAACCCTTCAAGTCTTGTAGTCAAGGCAGGACATCACGCTGCATCGCGGCTGGAGCTGGAAGGACCAAGTTGCCCATGGGCTCCAGGCTGGGGGTCCTTGGACTCACCCTCCCTGTGAGGGGCCACCAAATGCATATGCACATCTGCATGCCAGGGCCACATGCTGCCTGTCCAGCCTTTCAGCCACAGATGCTCCAACCTGAAGGTGGAGCGAGCCAACTCAGACTGCCCGGAGGATGCTGTGCTTTGCTCAGCTGCTTCTTGACTTTACTTTTCCCAGTGACTGAGACCCCAAATCCCTCTGCCTTTGAGGTCAACAGAGAGCCCTCTCCAGCTGCCCAGACTTCAACGCTGGGGATATAACATTTTTCACCCACCCTCCTGCCAATCATCCTCCCCTTCCCCCTGCTCTAGGATTTAAAGAAAGAAAGATCCACAGGGCAAACATCTCAAAGCCGGCATCTGAGCAATTATAAAAGTGCTTTCTGCCAGCTGCTAGACTCCTCGTCACCAATCTGATCGGTAGACTAAACAGCAAGGACCTGGGCTGATCCCCGCCTTGCGCTGCTCCGGCCTGGAAATGGGGGGGGGCTCAGAGGAGCGCAATGGTTAGCATCAAAACTGGCAGTAACATCCTAACGGAGAGGGCCAAGGGAATCGTGCGGTTGCTTAATGGAGGTGGGCAGGAGGACGTGGAGGAACGGCTGAAGGAGGATGGAGACTGGGCTGTGGGATGCGGAGACCCCTCCGGGCTGGGGGCTCGCTTCCCCCAGGGTGAGCTGGCTCCCCAGACGCAGTCCTCCAGCTTTGCATCATCCCTCCTCCATCACCAAACCTGCATGTCCAAGCGTGGCGTGCCAGGGCTGGGGTTTCAAAGGTGATTTTTTTTCCCCTTCAGTTGCCCAAACTCTCCTCTTCCTCTCGCTCCCTGTGCTCCACTGTTAGATAACACAGGCGGTTTTCCCCGGGGGCCGGAGGGCTCATATGGAGCAGCTGGTGCTGTTATCTGGGAGTCACTCCCTTATCTGGCAGCCGATTTCGGCTCCAGGGAGTCAGCACCTCTCAGGTGAGGAAGGGTGGGTTACCAGCTGCCCGCGCCGGGCACTCGTGGGGGGGTTATCAGCCTGGCCACCTCCTTGTCTGGCCAAGTCCCATCAGATAGCGGTGCTCGGACATCCCTGGGGATGACAGGGTGGAAATGGGACATTGCATCTGGGAAATGCCTGGGAAATGCCTGCTGTTTCCTTAAAATAAGGAAAGGAGAAAAAAAAAATTTGACTCCAGTTCTTCTTTCCATCAGTTAGCAGCAAAGCGTGATCGTGCCAAAAAAAATGAAGCAGTAGTGGTGCTGGAGAGAGAGCTGTGGCTTTTATTACTCTTATCTCCCAGCTTCTGGAGGAGCACGCTGCCTGCATGGGGGTCTGGGCAGGGACACGGTGCACACGCCACAGGGAGACCAGCTCCCCTCTAAATCATGGCTTGCCATGATTTACACGGAGGCTCACAGGTTAGGTAACTGCAGTAAACAGAATAAACAGACCTCCCTCTGGATTTATGGACTGACAAAAGGACCTTTAACCACAAAAGAAATGTGCTTTCCAGCCTTCTTCTATCACCAGATCCCAACCAAAGGCTTAAATGCTTATGTCAAGCCCACAGAGCTCAGGATTTGGGCTGGATTCAAACTACTCCTCCATCCTCCCCACTGCCCGAGTAAGTCAACTCATAGTTCATCTCCCGTTCACCTCTCAGCTGCCCGCTGACACACACGCACACACAACGCCAGAAGAGCCAGAGGGAGCAGGGAGAGGATTTTTCTGTTACTTGGGCTTAAAATGAGTGACTAATAAATGCACAAGCAGGCAAAGGTGTGCAAGTACTCTGCAAAGAGGTTGTTCCTTCCTGGAGCTACCTAAAAGAGGGGATATCTTTTTGGGGTGCTGCTGGACCCTTCCTCCTCAGCAGCTACCCACAGTCAAGTGAGGGGCTTTGACTGCAATTGCCAAGATAAACCTTGCCAGCACGAGAGCTGCTGTCTAAAGAGAAATTAAGTTTTTTTTTTTTTTCTTTTCTTGGAGTAAAAGAGGTGTTAGATTTTCATGTGGTTCTCAAATATCTGATGTGTTTCTCCCTGTAGATGTGGAAACTTGTATAACGATATGACCAATATTTCATGTAAATCAAAGGGTGTGTATAAAAGCACGGTGCCTTAGGAGACCTTTGTTATCAACCTTCAAACTATTATTTTTGATACGGCATCCCTGCAGAAAAAGCGGTTGGAGAAGAGGAGCTTGTCCATCCCCAGACAGTCATGGCTCGTGCTCGGGGAGCCGGTCCCACCGGTGGCAAAAGCATGGTAGGGAGTGCAGGAGGTTAAGTGTAAAACCCGAAGCCAGGCTGAAAAACTTTGGAAAGTTTGGCATTAATAGGACTTCTTGCTTTCTATAATCATCAGCTGAGTCAGCTGCAGTGTCAGCCGCACAGAGCGGCGCAGAAAACACACTGCTACCAAGTCAGTTCTCAGAGCCCAGCATTACCCCTTCCCCTGATAGCTGGAGAGGGAAAAGCATCCAGGAAAGTGCCGCCTTCCCTCCATCTTGCACATCTTTATTTAATTCCTTTGAAAGCAAGCACACATATTTGAAATGGAATGATTTAAATCCACGAATTGTTCTAAATCCAGGAGAATTGCCAAACTCCCTGTTTTAATACGTTTTCAAATTGCCTTTTCCTCCTGTCTTGGGGAGCCAAGATATGGCTATTTAATTACAAGCACAACCTCCATTTAAGAAACCCTCATAACAGGGCTGGGGTGGAAAGGCATCCGATTTTTCCATTGTCTGACCGAGGTGCTGCAATTAGTGTGTTTTATCCCAGGTTTGCATTTGGCACGGCTCGGTGAGTGATGCTTTGGGGAATGGGCTAGCGGTAATCTCCGTGCTCTGGGCTCTTCGTTATCCTGCCCATTAGAGGGGACCAAATCCAGACTCCTACCAGGGGAAGGGGATTTGGGCTGGCTGCTTTCTGCAGCTCTAACCTGGGAGCAGAAGCATTTAGTCTTCCGTGGTGGAGGTTGGGAGAAAGGGAATGGGAAAGAAATATAAAAGGGAGGGAGGTTTGCATCAAATGGAGGCAAAGAAAAATTGTGGTAAGAGGGAGAAGCAAGAATGGCATTGTAAAGAAACTACAACATGGTCCTTGCGGTAGCTGCATGAAAATGTTTCCCTGAGCTTGCTTTGAGTTAGGAACAAGAGCCAACCCATGGAGGGAGTTGCTACAGGTATATTAGCTCGGCTCTGAAAATCATTGCAAAGAGCTTCCCGAAGGCTGGGAAGACCCAGATATGAAGGGATGTGATGCAGCATTGTTACTCAGCTGGGATGCCGTAAACCCAGGGTAGGGACCTCTCAATGTTGGAGTCACCGCACCCTACCAAAAGGACCAGGGTGTGCAGAGCTCGCTTAACCCTGCTCCCACACCAAGAAACCTAATTTAAACAAAAGCACCTCTCTGGCATAGCAAGCGAGGACCATCCGCTTGCAGGTCTCCCCATGACATCAGGCTGCTGCTAACAGGTGTGGTGCCAGCCCGGCAGGGCGGTGGCAGTCGTCGTGTCCGTTCCCCCCCCCGCCCCATCACCTGTCAAAGCCACCCACTGCTCTCATCCCACAGAGGGGACCAGGGGGGGCTGCAGAGCCACCCTGGAGATGATGGAGCATGGGGGGGGGAACATGTCGTTCCCACCATCCCCCGACCAGACTGTGGGTTTGGGTCTGGACTGCTCACTCCACTCCGTGGGCAAGGGGATATGGAAAGAAACCTGGCTGATGTGGGGGTACCCATGTGTGGTGCCAACACCCACTGTTGGTGCTGGTGGAGAGCTCAATTGGGGCTGGTGGAGGACTCAGCATCCTATTCTGGATCTGCATCCCTCAAACACACATTCCTCCAGGCTCAGGGAGCACTGGGCCAGCTCTGGCTCCCAGGAAGCAGTCGGGCCATGGTGGAGCCAGCCTCCTCCCCATCCATCATCCTTATCAGCCGGTGCTGGCAGCCCCGCAGTCCCCTGGCGGGGGGCGGGACGCCATGTGGCGAGAGACAGACAGGAGGCATCGCGGCGATAAGCCACGCCACAAACAAAAACAACAACTCTCCTCCTTGGGGGGACTTCAAAGCGCCAAGCTGAAATTTATGTGGTCACAGGGCCCGCGTGGGTGCTGGGAGGGTTGGAGCAGCCCAGGGTGGGGACATGGGCAGGACATGGTGTTGGGACCACAGCTTGCCCACGCAGAGCTGTGATTCTGACAGTCTCCTGTGGGATGTAAATGGGATGCAGGCAAGGAGCAAAGTAGGTTGCCCTGCACTGCGATGGGCACAACCCAATAAAAGCAACAGCTCAGGCCCAGGTGGGGTTGTGCCCCATGGCCGTGGGCTTTCGGTGCCCATGGGCTCCCAAAGCATGCCATAAAAATATATTCTGAGTGATTTGCCAGGAGCAATGAGGGCCATTTGCTTTTCACATGCAACTGTCTCACCGGGCATAAAGTAGCTTTGGAGACCGGCTCTCGGGCTGTCAGGTGGGAGATTTAGGGCTCTTCCCAAGGAAAAAAGAGCCCGAACACAACCATGCTCCACCTGCATCGGAGAGGTCCCACGAGTGTGAGTTACCCTCTTGCTTTAACCAGATTTTATTCCTCTGATGATCCCAATGAAATCCGTGAGACCTCTTGTGGCATGAGCTGAAACTCCACGCGCGTCCGTCAGACATCACATCAGGACATCAGACATCACATCAGGACATCACGGCTGCAGGGTTGTTGTCACCCCATCCTCACTGCCACCGCACCTTTGGGGACAGCAGCTGGGCAGCACCAGGGGAAAAGATATTTCAGGATTAACTGGAAAAAGAATTGTGCTGCGGTTAACGCAGGGGTGAAAGCATCTCACCCCTGAGATGGCGTTTGGATGATCTACTGCTGCAAACTGCAGGGAGAGAGTCCCAGAGAGGAGATCCGAGGGAGGTTGACGCCAGGCTGCAGCATGGCTGTGGTCTTGAGGAGAAGAGGAATGTGGTGGGGGGGGATAATGCATAGCAACGTATGTGCACTCACAAACATGTATGCACACACATATGTTTATATGCATATTATCTTCCAGCTGTACACATAGATATCTTAATTTTCAAGTGTAATAATTCTGTTGAAACAAAATGACACACACCTTTGCTGGTAATTGCCTCTTTTTCTCTTTGTAGGATTCAGTTTCATTGAGCTTTGTCTGTGTGCCAAGTCATGTTGAAAAATTAATGATAATTAACTTTTTAAAAAGCCTCTTAAATTTATATAAGCATTATTCATCCAGGACTCTTGTATTTACTTGTCAACAAAATGACTCAAAATCAGAATTTTTATCTTAATTTGATTTAATTTCCTTTCCCCCTAATTTAAGAGCCTCTTCTTTCAGTTTCCTTTCTCTCCTCCCTCCTCATTTTTAGTAAACAAGAGGAGATTTAAGGGGTAAGAGGATCCCCATCTGTTTCACTTGAGTTGCATTAGATCAAATGAAAAGTGGAAAGATTACTTATTTTTTTACTTAGTTCATCACAAATCAGACCAATTCCAGGTGAAGGAAGAGGTGTTTGTTTCACCCTGTACCTTTTGTGGAGAAAAGACCCTTTTCCTTAGCTGCCCTGACAGGAGGTGTGGAGGAAGGGTCCCGTCAGATGCTCTTTGATGAAAGGCATCCTGATGCTGGAAGACCCACGTTGCCTGCTTCGTCTCTTGCATTGGGACAGCCCTTCTTCTGCCTTTCTCTTCCTACCATGACTATGGCCTCGGCCTGCCTTGGCACACTGCCACCCTTCAAGAGACATCCACTTTGCTTCCAGCAATGACACTGCCTACCTACCCCACATATGGGCACCAACCACCATGCACCAGGACCATGGACATGACCAAACACCACACACCAGGATCATGGATGTGACAACCACCATCCACCAGGATCATGGACAGCAGCAACCATCACACAACCACCACCCACCTACAGCAGAGCTCAGCCCCTTCACCTTTTATACCAGAGGTGCTGATGTCAAAGGTGCCTGCCACAGCCTGATTGGCTGGTGGGTGCTGGGGGTGTGGTCTCCCTGCCCAACCCCGCTTTAAAGGGAGTAGAAGCACCCACCCCAGTGGAGATGATTCAGTCTTTTCTGAGAGCATCCTGATCCTGATCCTGATCCTGATCCTGATCCTGATCCTGATCCTGATCCTGATCCTTCCCTGCCAGGGGAGAGCATGCCTGCACATATACATACTTACATACATTATGATATCTTGTTTTAATTACATTAGAGCAAATGACTCCTTCCCCTATGGTTTATATCAGTGCTTTAGGTTTGTAATTTATCTTGGCACAGTCTAGACTGGAGCCACTTTGAAGCTGTTTCAAACAGGATGAGAACAAACAATTTTTCCAAAGTGGCTGGATTAAGAAAACTGGCAGCCATTCATCTTTGGGGGAAGGCTTGTGGCAGTGCCGTGTCCCTGCTGGAGTCCTGCCAGCCTCCTGCTCCCTACCCTGCTGGGACAGAGAGGTCCTAACCCTGCGGCGGGTGGGAAATCACACCCTTAGCTACTGTGTGCGGAGGGGTTGGCAAAGGGCACCATCAGGGGGATCTCCTGATTTATTTGCTAATTATTTGCACTTAGTTTATCCCCAAGTGTTAGGGACGAGGTGATTGTGCTGAGCGGATGGCACTGCAGCAAGGGATGCAGCGTCCAGCATCGGGGAGCATTGGCT
>NW_009602609.1:1904-13330 GCF_000690535.1 Cariama cristata | reverse complement strand
GCGTCCAGGAGTGGGGGGTCTTGGGCGCCAGCGTGTCCTGCCGCTCCTCCAGCCCAAGGGGCCGTGGTTGCCCCATCCCGTACCCAGAGCGTGGCTCCTTCACCCGTTCACCAACCCCTGCACAGTACTGGTCCTATAAACCTTACTGACATCTTTCATGCACGAAATCTCTCCTTATTTTCTTCAGATAAAAGTAATCCTGAAAACATCTTTACAATCTTCTGTAGCTTCCCCAAGATATTTCTTTTAAAAAACCAAACCAACACTGAACTCTTTCATTGACTGGGAAAAGTGGTTTTCTTCTAAATCACTGCCTTCAAGCACCCCAAAAGTTGGGGGGCTTATTTTAGGAGGAGCATGGTATAGGGAATATGTCCCCCTGAGCCCTGCATTGAGCATATATGGATCCCCCTCCATGGGCAGGGTGGGGGTCCCAGGGGGTTCTCAGGGCCACTCAGACCTACAAGGGCCCTCAGGCCCCTGGTCCCCCATCCCTGCTGGCCCTTTGTCACCTCAGGACCTGCCAGGCTCCCGGCTGCCCTGTGTTGCCCCAAATCCAGCTCTGAGTAGCAGCAGAGCTTGCATGGAAACACATGTGTTTTCTATATTTTTCCACCCAAACGCTGGGTTTTTAAATATTCTAGCAGCACTGTTTGCTCGGCAAAAGCTGCCAGAGTTTATGACAGATCCCTCCTCCTTAAGGCTTTGAAATAAGGCTGTAAACATGCTTGCCAGGCTAAAGTGTTGCCTGTAAAGGAGGTTGCTCCCCTCATGATGTGCCTATTGGCTCCAATTAGCACTGGCAGGAGTCAACCGCAAAGAGAAGGCAGAGCTTATCCCTGGGAGTGAATTGATTTATTTACAGCATTTTCAAAGCAAGATGAATATGGCCTTTTTTTTTTTTTTGAAGCTACCCATTTGCAACAGGAAAAAAACTCCAATTATCCCCTAAATAGCTGGAAGCAGGAGGATGCTCTCTGCTTTCCTCGAGACAGAAATTCAGCTTTGTTCAATAAGCGTGGGATAAGATCACCTGACATTTTACTGAAGCCTTACCCTGGGCATTGCCAGGGTAGGGGACACAAAACGCTACCCAGCCATGCCTGGAGCAAGAGAACAGCACCTCGGCACCACAGGGTCAGGAGCCAAGGGCTGATTTTATCCCGTTTTGTGTGCCTCAGAGAGAGGAGCTGGGTTTTTTCAGGGTGCTGCCTGGGTACCACTGAAGTTCATTTGGGCAGGAGCTGGAGGAGCTCAACCCAGCTGGGTTTCAGATGCATCTCATCTAACCATCTCATCACAGATTTAGGTACCGTAAGACACCTGTGTTGGGAAGCAGCGGCTCCACTCTCCACTTCAGGGCTCACTGCAGGCGACACACTCTCTGTGGGGCCAGTTTCAGCTGCCGGGCCAGGGGAATGGCCACCTCAGGGGAAAACCTGTGGTAACCCCATGAGGAGACAAACCTTGTGCAGGAGAGCCGGGGAGCAGGCTGGGTGAGACCTCCCCATGGAGCTTTCTCCTCCCATGCCAGCATCCTCAGTGGGAAGCAACGGGAGGGAAAAGCTGTGTGCTCCATGGGGTCAGCCATCCTCCCACCCAACACCACATCCAACCATCGCTTCGGGTTCACTTGGGTTCATCACCCCATCAGCACAACTGGGCATCCGCCTTCATCCTTTGGGTACCTTCCATCTCCCTTGGCCACAGCCCAAAGGTCCCTTCTCTGACAAAGCAGCTGCTTTCTGTCACGGTGCCGTTGGGAAGGAGCCGGGGCGAGGAGGTGTTTGTACAGGCAGGAGTTACGGCCATCGCCTGCTACCGACCGCACGTTCTACTTAGCCAGCAAGAGCTAAGTGGCTTGGCCATAACTCAACACCGAAGCTGCCCAGGCGAGGTGGTAGCCTACAATGGGGGGTTTATGGACTTTGGAGGGGACTTTGTTAGTGGTAACCTCAGGGGACTTTGCTGCCAGGAAACGCTGGAAGCTTGTTGTGCTCATTAAAGGAGGGGAGGTGATGCAGTCAGCAAAAGTGGGAGTGCACTGCCCAGCTCTGCCCCCGCGACATGTCCCCACAGCTCCCTGTGCCATTGCGGTGGGTGGCAGCTCCAGTCCTCCCCGGGGGCTTGGGGTCCTCCAAGGTGCCTCAACCCCTTTTCTCACGCTCACTGGCGAATGGAAGGGGTGAAGCACTGTGGGAAGATGAGAGAGGATAAAATCACGACTCCTTCAAGTCTGCTGAGGGATCACCCGTGCCTCAGTTTCCCTGCAAAACCTGCTTGTGACACGCTGCCGCTTTCAAGGCAGAAGGGCAGCCGGGGCTTGGGCACAGCGCTCGGCTCTGCCTCTCAAGAGAAAACAGGCGACGCCGAGCCCCGAGCATCCCCAGCGCGGATAGCAGGCGTGGGCCAAGGCCCTGCTTTGGGGCTGGGCTCAGCTCAGCAGCTGAATCAGCAAATAATTAGCAACGGCCAGAGCCGGGGGATTAGCATCCCTCTCCTCTCAGCCATCCAGCCCGGCTTAACCCTTTCATCCATGTATCTCCAAAGCCCTGAAGCTTTGAGGTCTCCCGCAGGGAGATGCTATTGTGGGTCCAGCATCGCTGGGGGGGTGCCCAGGGTGCCCAGGGTGCCACAGCCGGTGTCCCCTCACCGGAGCGACATCCTTGCCACGGTAGCAGCTGGGGAGCTGGTGCATGGCTCGGGGCGAGCTGTCAGTCCCGTGGCTGGCGGCTCGTTTGTTCACCTCCGGGCAGCCCGATGACAGCGCTTCCCTTTACTACCAGCTGCAAAAACCTGGCAGCTGATTTAGGAGAGCTCCCGGGGCTCAAAATGTAAACCGTTTTTCACCAGGAATGTATAAGCAAGCCATAAAATAAGGGATTTGAGTCTGGTCACATGGGACAGGCCTCCCATAAAATTGAAGCATTGATCTGTATTTTAGTGAGCAACTTCGAAGCTGCCCGGATGATTGAAGACCTGAGCTTTAACAAACTCTGTAATCTCCCACCATACATCTGAAGTGGCATGTTTGAAGTCCGAGGACGAGTTATTTATATTATTTGTATAATACACGGTGAAAGGACATAAGCCACAGCTCGAGCACCAGTGGTGGGTACTGCTGCCTGGCAGAGGGGAGCAGCAGCTCCGTGGTGCATCGCTTCGCGTTAGGGCTGCCCCACATGCGGGCACACGTGTGTGATGGCCGAGGTGGCCCGAAACCACAGGATCCATCCATGCTACCGCGCACCAATGCCATCCTGGCTGCCCCGTGCCATCTGCAGCTGCTGGGCTGGGACATGTGGTCCTGCCCTGCTCTCCTGGTGGGGGTCACCCCCTTTCTGGCATGTGCCACCCCCTTCTCACTACATCACCCCCTTCTCAATGTCTGTCACTGCCTTCTTGATGTCTGTCATCCCCTTCCCAGCAAGTGTCACCTGTTCCTGGCATGTGTCACGCTTCTCCCAGCATGTGCGCCACCACCATCCTGGTGTGTGTCACCTCCTTCTCAGGGTATGTCACCCCCATCCTGGTGTGTGTCACCCCATTCCCAGTGTGTCACCCATTCCTGGCATGCATCACACCTTTCCCAGCACAGGGTCACCCATTTCTAGCATGTCACTCCCTTTCCGGGATGGATCACCCCACTCCCAGTGTGTGTCCCCATTGCGGGTGCCGACCGGGCTGCGCTGGGACACACCGCTGCTCATGGAGTCCCCCCGCCTTGGCAAAGCCACGCAGGGAAA
The DNA here is from genome assembly GCF_000690535.1 of Cariama cristata. Taxonomy (NCBI): domain Eukaryota; kingdom Metazoa; phylum Chordata; class Aves; order Cariamiformes; family Cariamidae; genus Cariama; species Cariama cristata. The sequence goes on along the minus strand of NW_009602609.1, from coordinate 9,584 downwards.
AAACCCACTGCCACTCTTTCATTTCCATGGCCCAAACTGGCCTCATCCATCAGCAACAAAAAATTAGTTGGAGAAGTATAAATTCACTATAAAAAGGGTAAATTTGGCGATAAACAAAATTATTTATAAATTCCAATCAAACTCTGAACATCTCTGGTGAAGCTGGAGGGATGCCTGGGGTACAGGTGGAGAAAGGCCAAGTGCCATTTAAAAACTTGACTTGGTTTTCCCCAGCTGGGAGATGTTTCCTCTCTGCCCTAAGTTCACTTTCATGACTTGAAGAAGCTAACCAAAAAATGGTTAAAAACTGGAAAGTGTCTCCTCCAAAACCAAATGGAGCCAGAACAATTGGAGTCACCTAAAGCATGTTGCAACCTTTAAATGAAGCTTGTTGGTAGCTTTCCTGCACCAAGATCTCCACGTTTCCCCATTATATATTTTTGGGGACAGCTGTGAAACCCAAACCATTCGGTAAGCATGTGAGAAAGAGGAGCTCTTGATTTTGGTGGCAGCTCCCAAAATGCGGGGCTCAGTGAAACGCCAGCTGTTCCCCCGCTGTGCTGGAAGATCCCCCGGGGGTGCTGCGGGGATACCCCGCATGGGCAGTGGCATCATGCCGGCTTCCCCAAAATCCAGTTTCTGTTTCCTGAGTCTCTCTCGGAGTATCACTAATCGCAATAGTTTGCCCCAGGATGTTATCATCCAAATAACCAATAACCCCTGGAAAACCTCACAAGCCCTGCACCGTGCAAGCCACGGCTGGGGCAGGTGCAGCAGCTCAGGCTGAGCCTCAGTTTCCCACTACGGGCTTCAGGGGTAGGTGGAAAATTGTGCAATATTCAGCCTCCAGCAAGTATTTTGCAGCAGCGAGAGCCGGGTTCCTGTGCCCTTGGCAGGACAATGGGAGGCTGTGATTACTAAATCCCTTGCCCACTTAAGGCAGGCTTGGTGCTCCAGCCCACGGCGAGGCATATTTGAAATGCTTTGGGCCGGATTCAGACTCCTGTGCCGTTCAAGTTTCCAACGATGGCCCAGAAAAACCCCCTCCCCAAATAACCCCTGGCCATGCCACTGAATCCATGCTGTTGGGGGGTCCTTGGGGTGGGCGCTGCTATATCCACAGGAGCCCTGGGATGGGGAGGAAAGGGGAGAGAGGGGAGACAGGGGGAACAGGGTCTGCTTTGTCTCATGGAGGCAGAAAAGCCAGGATGAGACAGCCAGGGCTGGCTGCTGCTGGGGCTTTGGCAGCCTCACACCGTGGTCCAGGTACGGAGAGGCCCGGAGGGGCCACTGTGACCCTCATGGGGTGCATCACTCCGGCCTGAGCAAGGCCCCTGGAAAGGGAGCCAGTTAAGTCAGTGCCACTTAAAAGAGGGATTAAGCGTACCAACCTGATAAGGGATTAAGAGGGTTATTTCTCACTCCCTCCCCAGTTAGCAGATAGGATAGGGGCTGGGGCTGCTGGCGATGGGGCCAAGCCATGGGGCGGGCAGGGTACACAGCCTCCCATGCTCTCTTAGAGGGGAAGGTGGCGGAGCAAACCTGCAATAAATGCCCAGCGTTTCACCACATGGGGAAATTGTTAGGACAGAATTTTGGCAGGGGTCAATGCGTCACTTTAATAGTGCTGGCTTTAACGAGTGTGTGTGTGTGTGTAGTGTGTGTTTGCAAGATGCCTGTGAAGTTCCCTTACCCCAGCAAAATTGCTCCAGTTACCTGCCTGGCTTTCATGGTCTGGGAAAATAGGGGTCTGGAAAGGATGGAGCCCATCGCTTCATATGTCCTGATGACCAAAATTCCTCATGGTCACTTGCTGCTTAGCCAGAGTTGAGTCTCAAGCCACATCTTACAAGGAAATAAGACAAATCAGCTCCTGCTTTGAACCCTTCTGCAGGAAGGCACAGCCCAGCCTCGGACGGCCGGTGTGTCCTGCCCTCCTCGCAGCTGGCCACAGGGCAGGTTTTACATCGAAACTGCCAGGGTCCTGTGACTGCGTGAAAAATCAGCTTTTGTTAAAAAAAATAGAGTACATTTTGAAAAGCTTTAAACGCGATCCCTTAAAAAGGGGTGTGTGTGCGTGTAAATAATTTTAAGTCGGTCTCAGGAGCTTTGCTTGCTTGACTCATGACTAGGGTTTTTTTATATATCACATCAGAAAATACTGTAAAACATACTTTCAAAGCCTCAGAGGACCTTGGCCTCCTTGGAGTATTCAAAAGCATCAATTACTTGAGCATTACGGGCAGGATAGTTTGTACGAACGCTGTTAAAAAGTCAACCTGAGACTTGTGCCTCTAAATCCCCTCGCTGCCCCCAGGGCTGGAACTGATTCCTGCCTGGGCTTTGGCACTAGGAAATGTTTCAGTTTAAAAAACATTGAAAAACATTAAAACCAGGCCGTATGCACTTATTATTGAGAAAATCCCACACAGATGGACTGCATTGAACTGCGAGCAATTATTTTCTGCCATTCTCGTGAGTTAATGAGATGATCAGAAGTCCCCGGCGTCCTTCCTTTGCCTGCAGACCTGTGCATCAACCTCTTCTGCAGCAGCCTGGGGCTGTGCAGCGCGGGCACGAGCCCCTTTGCCAGCCCTGGGACTCCCTACCAGGGGACTAAGGCAGCAGTGAAGGCAGACCCTTGGTTTTTACAGGGCTGGCAGCTGTAAAGCCCAGGACTCAGCTTTTTTTTTGGTCCTGAACGTATTTAGGTGTGCCTGCACATCAGGGACACACTCGCTGACAGGAGCTGGTACCTTATGGCAAAGCCATGGCTGAGCTGGGGCTGCTGGGGTTTGGCATGGTGTGGGTGGCCAAGATGAGAAAAAAACCATTTTTTTTCCCCCATATTAAATCAGGTTTGATGTTACGCTGTCAGTGGGGACTTATTTGCCGTAAGTGCTGAGCACATCCTGCTTTTGCTGTGCATGGGGTGCTGGTGCTGAGCCAGGCTCTGGGCATAGCGACTGCCCCTGCTGTTCCTCCTGCCAGCGCGAGCCGGCATGGCAGTGATGGAGAGCCTTGGTCGATGGAGAGTCCTGGCCGATGGAAAGTCCTGGCTGGTGGAAAGTCCTGGCCGATGGAAAGTCCTGGCTGATGGAGAGCCTTGGCCAGGCCAGACCACTGGTTGTTTACATCCCCCGGTGCCTCTGTGCCGTTGGGAGCCCTGCAAACAGCCGGGCGTGATGCACACTCACTCCTCTGGCATGAGCAGAGCAGAAGGTGGCTGAGGTCTGCACCCTTATCAGCACCAGAGCCCTAATTACTGTCCTAACGTCTCATACTCCGGGCTTGGCCAGTACCTTACGGGCCTGATTCCCTTAGACAGAAGCTGTTATTGTCCAGATGAGGGGTTTGAAGTCTTGCAAACACAAACCTATCCTCAAAGGGAATTTCTTTCGCTGACACCTCCCAAGACAAAGAAACATTTCTGTCTGTGTTGTTGCAGATAGATCTGGCCTTTTTTAGTTTTCCCCCCCTCTGGATATTTGCAGGGCTGCCTGTTTCTGCTTTCAATAAGGAAGGGATACGGGCAGGGGTTGGGACGACCACCTCGGTGTGGGGTGGGATGACAGACCCCACCGCCATCGGGGCCATAGACCAGTTTACCGGCATGCTGGGTTCCGTTTTACTGGAATGCTGGGCTGGGGGCTCCATCCCGCGGCTCTGGGGTTGAGGGCCCTGCTGCCACGGGGAGGGCACAATGCCACGGTGAGGGCCGCGGAGAGGGCATGATGCCACAGTGGGGGCCACGGGCTCGTTGGGGTGGCAAGCGTAGGCTGGGGCGGGCTGGCAGCAGGCAGCTGCCGGGCAGAGCGGCAGGGAACTGCTACAGGCTGCGCTTTGCAGGGTGCGGGGCTGGAAGCATCAGCTTCCCCCGCTGTGCGGCTGCCCTGGTGCTGTTCATGCAGGCCTGGGCTGGATACGGCCCCAGGCAGCTCCTTGCCATCCCTCTCCCCAAATCTCTATTTATAACTGGGAAATCATCATTTCTTTGTACAAGTTACTCTCCTCCAGCGGGATGTGAGTCTCCCTGCTCCAGCCGGGGTTGGCCGAGCAAAGCAGCAAAGGGAAATCCCGTGGCCTTTCTGCAATGTGAGTTAATCAACTTGTGCCTCGTTAGCAGTGCACAAGGCGAGAGCCAGGCGCTCACCGAGCCCAGAGCAAAGCTCCCGCTGCCCACGCTGGGATAAGAGCAGGCTCTCACATGCCAGTGGAATCAGCGATTTAAAGAAGTAATCTGATCAGATGTAGCTAGTTATTATAAAGGACTCGGCGACTTTAATGAGCTCCTGCACCGACTGGATTACCACGGTCACTCATCCATAGTTCATTAGAGCTTCAGAAAGGGAATCCACAAGAAGTCATGAAATACAATCTCCTAATCTCACCTAAGCGGGAGAAGATCAGGTATAAAGAAAATACCTTTTAAAAATACCCGCGGAGTGAATAAATCTCCCTTGTGCTAAAAGGCAACAAAAGTGGACCTGTGAGAGAAGGGGATCTGCTCACGGGATGCGTTTTCCGTGCGTGTGGTTAAAGAGACTTTGCACAAGGATGGTGTGCTTGGGTGGAGGAACAGAGGTCCTTCTGGTTTTCATCAATCAAAAACATCTTTCTAATGGTTTTCTTGGGGTTCCTGGGGAAAATAAATAAATAATGGCTGGGTGGAGGAATGAGACGGGCAGACCTACTGTCCCCATGGGCAACAGCAGGCAGAGAGCCCGGAGGAGGAAGGTCTGCCCATCCTGGGGGGATGCCCAGTTTCTAGTGACCCTCTCAGTCCCAAATGCCCTCACCCAGTCTGATGCTGGAAACGTCATTTATGGCCAGTGAATGGCAACCAGCTGGCACCCGCGCCCCTGGGGCTGACCCCAACTGATTCCTTTCCCAGGAAGGGTGGATTTGGCATCACCTTGGGTATCTGCTCACCTGGACAGCTTGCTGGGGAGAGGATGCTCCTCAGAGTGTGGCACCTCACTTGGTGCCATTGGGTCGTGTGTGCATTCCTGAGACTGAGGGCATCGCCCAACGCAGCTGGTGGGATGGATCCTCTCTGGTGGGGTGGGGTGGTGACCCAGGGCCGGCTCGGGGTCCAGAGGACAAGGTGTCCCTTTGGACCTGGAGAAAGTGGGACGGGGCAGTTGGGGCAGAGATGTCCCAACAACTGGCAGTGATTTCAACAGCTGGTGCTGCTGAGATAAGCCATGTCCAGCCCCACTCCATGGGCAATGGGAAGCCATAACTTCCCTATAAATGGAGGAGAAAGCAGAGTCCCAGGAAATGCAGGGCCAGATCCATAACCTCTGCACGATGGGTGTGGGCAGCTCTCTTAACTGGGAAACCCACATTACTCCATGGGCAAAGGAGGTGGCATGGCAGCAGCGATGCCGGTACAGAGGGATGTCCACACAGGACTTCCCAAACAGGAGAGGCAAAGAGAAACCCCCAAAAGATTCCCTGTCCCCTATAAACCACCCTGGCCCTTATCACAGAGAGCATGCAGCAAGCGATTAACTGAAGACTTCATTAATACTGCTGCAGCTGGGACTGCTCAGGGGCTTAACCTGAAGCATGTGCTCCTCTGGCTGAGAGTCTTAATGCACTTAGTGAACATCTGGATACGGCCCGCCCCTTCCAGACCTTTCTTCCCTCCACGGCAATTGGGTTATCTGGAGGGGAAGGAAGCCTGAAAGCTGACTCTGTCCTCCAGGGTCGTTTTCATTCCTCGGCAGACCCGGGGGATGATTTGGCAGTAAGGAGTGTCTCGTAAAGGAATGTCCCATGATGGACGGCACTTAACGGGACACCTCTGAGTGCACCCCTTGGCAGAGTGGCTGTGGGCTCAAACCCCGACCCGTCCCCAACAGCCTCTTGGTGTGGAGAGGTGATGCTGAGGCTGAAGGATGCCCGCGCTCACCCTCGCAGCAGGGCGGATGCTTTCCCTCCAGACACCTCCGCGCAGGCACTGGTACCTCTGGACGCGCAGGCTCTGCAGACTCCAAACGCCGAGAAATGTTTGACAGAACGGCGTACGTATTCCAAACATTGTTTGATTCATGTTTTAAAGTCTCCCTTGCAAGCATACTTCCCCAGCTCTGACATCAATCACTGCAAATATGTTCTTATAAACAAAGCAATACAGACTGACTGTCTCTTCCACCCCTACCATATGCAGGTCACCGGGCAGCACCCCAAGGAGAGGCACTTCCCAGCACATCTGAGCCCCCCCCAGAGGACACCAGCACAGGTAGCTGGGAAAAAGCAATGGGAAACCTGTTACCAGTGGCACGGTACCACCCAAGGCCACGTATTCCAAAGGAAGGCAAATGAGTCCTTCATCGCTGCACCGAGGATGACTTGCTCTTGCTGCACAGCCAGCTCCTCATCTCCATCACTCCATCCCCCCCGCCAAACACACATCACTGCCATTATGGGGATGAGCTCTCACCAGGCAGGGATGGGGAATGCCACGGGACGGAGTATTTCCCAGCACACGGGGTTCCGGCATGCAGCTGCACACTTACATGGATAATGAGAGCAGGCACCTAATTTTGGTTTATGTTTTAACCCTGAATATCTGATTATCCCATCTAATACCTCCTCAGCATCAAGGACCTTCAGTGCGTGGTGTGGGCATGGGCACGTCACCGCTGGCCGCTCCCCATCGTCACTGCGCTGTCACCACCAGCGCTTCCCTGCCCGCGCTGCCTGCAGGAACACGGGGCCGTGCTGGGACGCAGCTGTACGTTCTTCTTCCTCCACCGTGGACATCCCAGACCCTACAAGCCCCAGCCCTTGCCATCACACAGCAGGGTCCCTGAAGTATATCCAACTGTGGGGTCACCGGTGTCACTGGCCGGGCACCCCAAGAGTCCTTGCAGAAGCAGTGGGATGCAACAGGGAGAGTGGTAAAAAATGTTTGCTCCAGACTCACAGGTTTTGGAGACTTTTTAAAGCAAACTTCCACTCCTTAGGACGCTCCAGCAAAGTGCAGGATCCTGCTGGTAGGCGACTCTCGCACTCCTCAGCCCTCTGTTTAGGAAAAATAAATAGGAAAGAATCCAGCAGCGGCGCTTTCCTCCTGCTGCATGAGATGGATCAGCGCTTGCCACCGCAGGAAAACTGTCCCACCATGATCTAACCCAGCACTTTGTCCTGAAATGCTCTGCTACAGCTAAATAAATGACTCTTCTGGAGCAGGGTGACACATTCCAGCCCCAGACAGTGACACTGACAGATGTAATCAGCCTGCAAGGTTTAATGGGAACATGGCGCTGGCGGAGCCGGCAACAGGAAATTTATGAGGGATTCAGGAGAGGAAGAGGAAAACCAACGGCGTTTGCTGGTGCGGGAGGGAGGAAGGTCCTGACAGGGCGGCAGCCCAGCCATGGCACAGCAGTATTTGTTGTGGGTGGTTTGGTGGCAGGGACCTGGCTACAGGGAGGGGACAGCAGCATGGTGGGACAAAAAAGGGGTCCTGACTCTTTGTCATCCATGAGAGAGCAATTGATGGCGTTGTGGCTGTCTCCTGCATGGGAAATGATTAGCCCTGTGGTCTCATCACGGCTCCCAAATTGAGAAAACCCCATCCTGAGCACACACAGAGCTGCTTCCTCAGAGCAGCAACATTGCATCCCACCTGGGTTTGAGCCAGCTCAAGCTCTTCCAGGTCAGTGC
>NW_009602609.1:1474-1873 GCF_000690535.1 Cariama cristata | reverse complement strand
CGGTGCGTGGGTGCGCCCCCACCAAAGAGCCGGGAGCCACATCGAGCAGGTGACTTGGATTCACACAGCCCAGGGCTGAGCACCAACCTACCGACGGGAGCCTGCTCCCCATTTCAGTCGAAGCACTAAGGAGAGGGAGGCTTTGGACACGTATAATCCGGGTTTTCCTCTCCTGCTCTTGCCCTGCATCCCTGCTGACGCCGGGCGGAGGGGCTGTATCAGTCTGCATCTTGCCTGAGTCAGCTCAGCACCAGCCACGATAGCCTGAGATATCAGCAAATGGCTCGGCCATAGGGCTCCAGGGGCACAATTAGAGAGGAGAGAGCTCCTGCCTGCACCCAGCTGCCTTCCCATGTGGCAGGGCAGCGGCCCGGGGCCCCCCGCGGCCGCCCTCCTGCT
>NW_009602609.1:0-1218 GCF_000690535.1 Cariama cristata | reverse complement strand
TCCCCGCGCTGCTGGCTTGCCAGCAAGCTTTGAGCAAGTCCCTTTGCCTTCAGCTCTCCGCTTGCCAAGGCAGGGGCTGTTCAGAGCCCAGAGCAACCGTGTTTGTTAAAAAAAGCGGTTTGTGTTTTAAGTGCTGGTGTCCATAAACCCAGCAGAGCCGTTGGAGTGGCTGAACGCTGCAGCCCATCTGGTCCGGCCGGGGTCTGCTCTCCACATCCAGCACATTTGGGTCTTAGCAGCTGCTTTTAACTGGGAATGTGATTTGTAACCGCAGCTGTGAGCAAGAGATGGGTGGTTACAGGGCTTTTGGGGGTCTTCCCAGGCCCACTGCCCACCTACAACCTCATCACACTACCCTTGCGTCCGATCCCGGGGCTTATTTCCACAAGATCTCAAGGCTGTGGCCAGCTTGGAAATGAGAGTTTTTCTCCTGGTGAGAAGGCATGCTTCCCGAGGACCATGCTTTGTGCTTATTTGAAGCCCCTGCAAATACATGGGGTTCTGGGGATCCAGTACATTACTGGGGATATGGCCACCCGCCATGGATGCGTGTGAGAGAGGGGGAGAAACGACTTTCTCATCCCGTGTGCTAAATAATAACATCCCTGTGAAGATAAACAAGGTCTGAGCAAGGGAAATGCACTCGCAAAGGCCTTTATCTGAGAATCGGAGAAAGATCAGCTGCAGTGCGAGAAGCAAGCGCGCTGCACACAGGAGACCCAGCCCATCTAGAGTTTCGGCTCTGGTTAATGACACTCCAAATTAAGCCTGTCATCTTTAGACACAATGCTTCTTGCCGTTGTGGCTCAAGAAAACAACCACCACCCTCTAAAACTGCGGTTTCACAGCGGCGTGGCCTCTTCTCCCCGTGTCCTTTCTTGAGGAAAGGAGGGGGGTGCAGCAACTCTTGGGGTGGTGAGGATGCGACATCGGGTGCTGACTGCCGCCCGGCTGCAGAGACCCTCCACCCTGCGATTTCAGCATCACACAGAGCAAACGAGGCTGAGCCAGCTTCCTCCTGGAGAGCCACAGCAAGGCGGAGTGCCCATCCAGAGGGATCCTAGGTTCCCTTATAAACTGACAGCTTCATGCAAGTCCACAAGAAATAATTTTTACCTAATTGCACCGATGTTGGGCTGAGCGCCCTGGCAGGGTGTCACTGGGCTGGGCTTTCTGCATAAAGGGAGGCAGCTGCGTCTCAAAAATTCATCATCAAAG
>NW_009602608.1:7479-8316 GCF_000690535.1 Cariama cristata | reverse complement strand
CAGCCTCTCCTCTCCCAGTTTGTACTTGTGTCTGGCATTACTCTATCATCCTAGGTGCAGAATCTGGCATTTCAACTTGTTACATTTCATCCCATTAACCACAGCCCAGTGCTCCAATCTATCTAGATCCCTCTGCAAGGCATCTCGTCCCTTGAGAGAGTCAACAGCAGCTCCCAGTTTGGTATTATCAGCAAACTTGCTAATGGTGCATTCAACTCCTGCATCCAGATCGTTCATAAATATACTGAATAGAACTGGCCCTAGAATTGAGCCCTGAGGAACACTGCTGGTGACTGGTCACCAGCCAGATGTAGCCCCATTTTTTTTGTCCTTGAAAACCTACAAAGACAATAGATTCAAAGAGGCTGTGTTATCACCTACAAAATATCAGCCCATATTTGAAGAAAAGCAACATGTATCTGGTCACTGCTTAAACTGGAGAATGGAGCTGAACTTTCCTTTTTCATTCAACGGATTAAAACAGCAGAGTAACAATTTTTAAATTTTGGATTCATGCAAATCTTGACAAGAATATCAAATCCCCTTTAGCAAAGAATATTGAAGAGTCACTTTTCAAGTAAATGCTGTTACCTGTTCAACAACATAGAAGGCAAATTCCAGCCGCTGCTTCTGCAACATAGGTATCAGATGGCGGAAAAAAATTGGAAGATGCTCATGGCGATTCCGAAAAGGAATAAGGATCGCCACCTTCAAAAAATTACATATATATTAATCTATTATATTAGCATTTTTTAATTTTAATATTTCAATACAGATCAAGTCTCCCATGGCTTATAGGCCTTTCAATTTTTACATTTAAATTGGCTTGGTGTTTTA
>NW_009602608.1:0-7437 GCF_000690535.1 Cariama cristata | reverse complement strand
TTGCTCAAACAATTAAAAAAAAATAAAAAACTGAGTAAAATATAGATAAGATTTTCCTTTTATGTTCACTTCCTTCTAATTATACTTTAAGCAACATACACATAGGACAAGTTTGCATCCATACGATAAAATGTTTAGCAACAACAGTTAATGAACCTTTAGAAGTTCCTGACAATCCATTTCAAGTTTTTCTTCAAGTTTTAGTCTCTTCTTGAGCACAGACAGCATAATATATATTATAACATACTACTTATTATATAAAATATATAGCAGTAAAAAACTGAGTGCTTGCAATGGTAAACTATTCTTATGTATCAACAGGAAAAAAAAACACAAAACAAAACCAAAAAACAGCATCTCACCTTCCATCGTGGCTTACAGTCTTTTGGTTTCCAGTGTCCTCCTGGTTTAATGTCTAAATCTTTTGAAAACAGTTGCTGAATTTCATCAAAACTAATTTCACTCATATTGACATCAATAAGGCCTCCTAAACAGAAGAAAAAAATTTTTTTTAATTTCACATAAGACAACAGATCTAATGCTACAAGGTATATTACAGGTTACTAGCATCAGAAATTTGTAGTTACACTACCTACAGATAAAAAAGAAACAGTTTATACTATCCTCTTAATAGTCAGTTTTTACAGAATGAATTTCAATATTTCCCAATATAAATGTTACATCAATAAATCCTATAAGCAAAATACTCATTTCAGAGGACACAGGACAAGCAAAGGAATTTGAATTCTGTATCTATTCCAGAAAATTAGAGTCACCTTTCCTTTCAAGTACCACTGTTAATTCCACATCATCTGACTATCTATCTAAATCTTTTGGAAAGATTGAAATTCTTGGAGCATACTAGGAATAGCTATTGTTTTCTGAAGAAGGCAGAAGATACTGCAAGAGTTATTTTAGTTTTGGATATGACTAAACGTAGAACTACTTGTAAATGTAGAAGGTAACATAAAAAAAAGAAAAGTGATAGGGAAAAAAGGATCATGAACAGCACAATAGGGAAAAGATCTTTCAAGAGCAGATTTAAACAAACCCACATTTATTTATTTATTTTAGAAGAAAAAGGAAACCTGGCAGTCGCTGAAAAAAGACTGTCCAAATATATATCAGAACAAGGTAATCCTACAGAACTTTAAAAAAATTTAGATGATCATTATGGTTGTGTCTGAAACTCTTCAATAACCCAAAAAAGAAATCTAACAAAAAGTAGAAACAAGGGCAATCAACAAAGGACCAGTATATAAACATGTACAAATTAAATTAAAAAAAAAAACAACAAACAAAACCACAATAAATCAATTTCAAATACTAAGAGACAGAGAAGGAACAAGAGCCTTTCAGTTTATTTATAGAATCTAATAGGGAAATAAAGATAAATAAAGGCCAATTACTACACCAGAAAAGGAAGAAAACAACACATGATGCAAAGGACTCAGGTGCCTTAGTCCCCTGAGAAAAGTTTAGATGTTATCAGATATTTACAGAATGGAAATTAAAAAAAAAAAGGAGGAATCGTAAAACAGTATTTATAAGGCAGGTGCTTCTAACTTGATGGGTCATGATGAAATTCCCTCCAGACTGTTTAAAAAGTAGCTATAGTAAACCCTGAAATATTGGTACTATCAAAAGTACACAGGAGATGGGCAAATCGAAACCAGCAGTATTTCCCTGTCAGTGCTGGGGGGGCTGGAGAAGGCATCTCAGTAAATATCTGCGCTTAGTATTCACTACTTCCATTACTGTCTAGTTTGCTGCAATAAAACATATTTATACAACCCACAAAAAAAGAAAGCTGAGGAAGCAGAAAGCATTTTGAAGAACAGAATCAGAAAACAAAGTAATTCCAACAATTCAGATACATACTGAAATCAATAGAGTGAAATTATTTTAAAAGAAAAAAGCATGGATTGTTACTGCAGGAGAGATGAAGCATACACACACAAAACAGGAAATACCTGGCTATGCTGCAGTATGCAGAAAGATATTTTGACGGTTTATAATGGATTGCCTATTAATATGAGGCAATAAACTGTAATGCAATTGCACAAAAATGGCAAATCTCATTTTGGAATACATTAACTGCTGTTGTATGAAAGCCAGAGAAGGTAATTACTAGTTTGTTTTGTAACCAGGGTTTTAGCTGGTTATGATGCTTCAAAAGGAAATCAAATTAGAGAAATTCTACAGTACAAAAATCAAGAATGACAAGAGCTTTAGAAAATAAACAGTCCAGAAAGGCTGAAAGTACTGGTTTATCCACAAAGGAAGAGACTGACAGAAACATAAGTCTTTTCCAAGACAGAATAATTTGGTACGTAGATGGTAACCAACTTTTTTCCAAGCATCAAGAAGGGCAAAGAGAAATCCAAATAACTTGCAGGAAGAGGGGGGCGGGGGGAAAGCAAATGCAGTTTGAGAATTAAGAAAAGCTTAACTATTCAGTTGATGGAATACTAGAATATACTACTTCTAGAGACAGTAGAAATTCCTCCACTGATTACTTACTTTTTTTTTTTTTAAATACAAAATGGATGTTTCTAATATCTGTTTAAAATGGCTTAGGTACTTTCAACCCCAGTGTACTGAGGTGATCAAACTAGAAGATCTGGATATTTCTTATAGCTCATTAAGAACCACCTCTTAGACAACTACGAAGTGACTTGGGCAGACTGCTTAGAAATTCTTAACATTAGGGTTTTATTTCATATAACTGTAAAAATTGATCTGCGTTCCATTTACCTCTCAAGTTAGCACTAAAATTATGCTGCTTAAAGACTTTTTTGTATTGCTTCAAATCTGAAGTAGAGGTGTCTTGCTTATGAATTAGCACAGCAGTGCTCCACCTGAAAGACTGAGCCACACACAAAGGCACTAGTTGGTCTTATTTTAAGACCATATGTACTTGGGACAAAACATGATTTTACCATAGTCCTTTCATGATACAAATTTGGCAAGTTGATGTAAAGAAGAGTAATTGACTTCTACAATAACTTCAGATTATTAAGCAGGTCAAAATATAAGTGATTCAAGATTTCTTCCCTGGCTTATCTCAGGACCACCTACAACATTTTATTGCATTACATAATCTTCAGACAAGTTTTATTTAGATTATAGTTAAATACACAGATGATGGTTAAAAAGGTATACATGAAAACCAAAGGGTCAGACATACATCTGTTTGCTGAACAGTAACTTATTCAGTCAACTACTTTCTATTAAAATTGCGATTTCTCTACTAAATTAAGCAGGACAGAATAAGCACAAAGAGATTACTAACAAAAAATATGGAAAAAGAGAGCAGCAATAATGAGACCTATAGACAAATTCTGATAGAATCACATATAGCCAATGAGGTTGATAGCAAGGATGGCATAGTAGAATGCATCCCTACTCTGGCAATTCTAAATACTCGTCAGTGCAAATATATCTGCACCAACGATTTAAGATAACATGCTATAAGGAGGCTGACCTCCTAAGGTACCTTAGCACCATCTGACTTGCCTTATCCCCGCACTGAGGGACAGCAGACTAATACACAAGTAGAACAGCTAGGAGAAGCCAATACAGTTTTAACTAACTAATCTGGCAGAATTCAACTGCCAGATCCCTTGAAAGTTTCATTAAAATATTAATTTATATGCATTTTTCAATCAGCGTAATCATCATTCTTGTTTCTCTAGCTATCCAGAGTTGACATTTCTCAAACTTTTTATTTGTTTCCCAAAGTAGCTAAAATATTTACTATTGGAATAATTTAGCTTTTATTTGTTTACATGTGCCATATTATAGAAAAGAATATCCACGTGATTTTGAAAGTCAAACCCTATTTCTAGAGGGAAACAGACTGAAATAAGAATATAATCACACCATGGCTAATTGCTACTTGGCAGTTTTCTACATGACTTAAGTTCATAAGCAAAGCAACTGATTTATATTTTTGGCTCTATGTATATTTATAATGTAAGAGATAAAGTTTAGATTTTGGAGGCTTTGAAAAGAAACAAAGATAACAAGCACTGTTACTGTACTCTTCACTAGATAAACTTCTCTGTTGCAATTAAAAAAGTTATAATGGAATCCAGATTAGCCTAGTGAAATCCACTATTTTTCTTTGAAGAAAAAATGATCAGCAATTCAGTTTGGCTGTCAGCAGCATTGTTTGGTATGATATGGATCTGAACTGCTATATTAAATACTTAATTACTTGCTCTTGCTGAATGACAGCCCACAGCTTAAGTCGGGTGTCAGCCTAAAAGACAAGAGGTTAGAATTCTGGAAGGCGTCACAAATATCTTCAGAAACTATTTCAAGTTTTCCATCTTACAAATCAGAAGTTTACTTGTTTGATTTTAAATACAGCAAGTAAAATAAACATGTTAGCATAATAGATACTGCCAGATACTAATGAACAATCACTTCGAGTAACATATTTACACTTATTTACAGAGATTTGTTGATTCTTCTTCCCTAGCTGATACATTCTGACACTAAATGAGACATTTCAATTTAACTAATTGGCTTTGAGATCTATACTAGTGCTACTATTAGTTCTTCACTCAAAAATATTGTCTGTCTACAAAACATTTACCAGAACTGAAGTAACTCCATGGATTACTGACTCAAGTTACAATTTCTTCCAAATGCAGAGCACAAAAAAAAAGCATTTATACTTAATCATCCCTTGCTTCCTACAGCAACTCTGATAACGTAACAACAATTCCTAACGTAGAGAAAAAAGCCGAAAACTCAATAGCGGTTTCTAAGAAGGAACTCTATTTTAGCCAAGGGACTGCAATTTTATAAAGGTTAAATATAAGAACTATCTCTAACAGCAAACAATCAGTGGTGAAGGTCAAGGTAAAGCAGTCATCACCAGGGGCGATCTGCCTTTTTCTTTTTTAATGTTCAAAACTGGTCTCCTACCTAACACTTCTTGGTCATTAAGGATTGCTTTCTATACAAGCCAGAGAAGAGCAAACAATGCCCAGAATTTTGTCTGAATCTGAACAATGGCAAGGTTGCAGGAAAGGGGAATTCACATAAAAATTTACAGTTCTTAACAAGAATTTTAAAGAATATTCCCAAACAAAGCTACACCTTGTCTACAGAAAGAAAATTAAAAAAAGTCATGCCAACAGCCTTCCAGCCACATTATTAAATCGGGTTAAGGACACTGAATTACATTAAGGAACTCTTCCAATCTCAGTTGGTGTAACTGCTTTCATTGTGCAAAAACTGCTTATAAGACCTTGTACATACACTAGGATATTGCTACTTAGGACAGCTGTGATGTTACAGGTTTTATAAAAACCCAGCAAATCAAAAGAGCAATGGTGCTGAAGTACCCAACTCAGTTTCTTATTTCTGCATGACACTCCTCTGCAACTAAACACTTTCAAATAAAAGAATTAGAAGTTTAGATTCTAGGCTTAAAGACAAATAAAGTTAAGGTTACCCAATCAAGTTCTATTTAATAGCCTGGGATCTTAAAATCTGGGTTTAAAAGCTTAATTTTAAAATTTCCCAAGGATCACAACTTTTCACCTGTTTTGCAAGTACTACTTCCTTGTTACGACAGGGGCTTTAGCACTTTCTTACCTCCATCAATTCTCACTTCACTACACCATCTTGTTCAGTTTCTTATATATTGAGGTAACTGTGATTAGCTAATGAAGATTTGAGAACTAGTTTACAACACATGAATCTTTGTATTACGAATACCATTTCCAAAAAGGAAATTTTTAACTATTCCTTAAAATACACAACTCTGAATGAGTACTTTTTATAACATTACAATATTCCTACATATTAATAAAAATATTTAGTATTTAATTTGTAGGATGTAAAATGATTTGTAAATAGAATTTAAAACTCATTAGGTGATTAGTAAAGAGGCCAAAAGCTTTAGTAACACAATAGTTACAGGCAAAATTCTGCTAAGCATTATTGTCCATTCTTAGATGTATTTCATTGATTATTTTCTGCTATATATTTGGCCTCCTTACAATTATATTTTATATTAAAATAATTGTATTTTGTTTTAAGGACAATCCAGTTTACTACATAAACATTAAGGTCAGTTTAAAACTTACTCATGTAAGGCAGCTTCTCTGGACAAGCCTGGTAAGGAGAGTAAGTGAAGTTTTCTGGAAGATACACTGTTGTTTGAGCAACACAGTCACTAGAATTGTTTCCTTCAGGATAATCTTAAAAAGAGGAATTGACTTTTGTAAAAACCTATGTTATCCACTGAATTTGTAACATATCATCATGCAGGTGAGAGCATTAACTTTGTAACTAACAAATTCCTAGCAGCATGTTTAAAAAACATTTTACTGCACTAAAGGAACAATAATTAAGATATCTTTGTTACAGCTATGACAAATATTTCCTACTACAGTGAACTGATAAACAGTAACTATTTGGCCTTCACTCCAGTTACAGAGAAGTAGGACTTGGGTCTAGGTTCTCATAATCAAGCTATGTCATTAAGGTTTGGCTTTTTTATTTTGCCATAAAGTTCTTTTAAAAATGAAATTAAATAAGAAATATTCTTACCTGTGCCATTCAATGTAGTATTTTTGTTAGTGTACAATCTGATCATGTGTCCTATTGTTTTTACATTTTCTCTCAACATTATACCACGAGCTTGCACCATAAAGAGATATGTGTTTGCTGGTAAAACAAAAAGCAATTTTGAATTTGAATTAAAACGAGGTAATTCCAAATTATTCTAACATCCATTTATAATTTGTTACTATGTCTGAATCCATGGCTAGCAAACATTAATCCTGCAAGATGAAGAGCCACAAAGAGTGAAACCTAACAGCAACAAGACAAAAGAGTAAAATGGATTCATAATCTCAAGTCTACATAAAAACACAAAATTATAAAATGTCAATACACACTTTATATGACACTTTCATTTCTCTTTAACTCACAAAAAGCAACTGACAGTGCCAAGAAACAACTGAATTTACCAATGAAAAGATTTTCATATGTAGATACATCCCTCATATATGCATCTACATATACATCACAGAAATATAGGACAGAAAATGTCTAGAAAATCTTTTAGTCCCATGGAATAGTCCTCCTTTTTACTCATTAGTTAACACAACTTTCAGTCAAAAGGTACTGCTATTCATTCACCCCAACAGCTGTTTCATTATACAACTGCTACAAATCACTGCCAATCTCAGACTATTAACGTTTGATAATTATATGTGAAATATTTATTAAAGGCATCAAGGGTGAGTAAATCAACATTCTGAGTAATTAAGAGACTCATTAACAACAACAGCATGAAATATTCCTCTGTCTCAGCCTTGCATTCAAAGCCCCAAATCCGATCTCAATTCTTTGTCCTAAACAGAAGAGAGTAAATAAGTTGGAAAAGAAGCCGCATTTATGTCTGAG
>NW_009602607.1:1425-5045 GCF_000690535.1 Cariama cristata | reverse complement strand
GGTGGTGTCTTTCCCTCCTCCTTTTTTCCCTTCGGCAAATGCAGTTTAAATGGTGAAATTTGTAGGTGAGAAGATAATTTGCTAGTGCTTTCTAGTGTATTGGTCATTTAATCTGGAGTATCCAAATTTAGTATACAAGTACCAAATAAGCACATCATTTTTATGAATAGCAAAACATTTTAATGTACTTTATGGATTACAGAAATGCGGAACTGATTTGAAAGATTTTGCATGGTCTGGTGGTTGCCTCTCAGAGAAGCCAGCATGTGTCTACCTGCTCTTTAAGTGAGCTTATTCCTGTCGGTATTGTCATTTGTTATGACACGGTTAGAGAGCTTTATAAGGCTTAGCTCGCTCTCCCTTGGAATGAACTGTCCTTGAGAAAAATAACCGCTATGATGTTAGCATCTAATCTTGGAATATGATTTGTTCTGCTTAGAATTTTAAATACTTATTTTCAAGAATGATGTACTCTGGCATTAATTAAATTAGCACATGTGTTCTGGGATACTGAATCAGACTGTTCCACAACTAAAAGCTCTTAATACATATACCTGGGATTTTAAGGAAAGCAGGCAGACAACACAAATCTGCCTGGTCTCCTGAATTAATGCGAATATTCGTAAGGTAAGGTGGATGACTGTTACTGGCAGTGGCACTGGTTTCATACATATTTGGACCGTGTTTCCTGTCCAGATAGCATGCAGATGCTTGGGTGTCCAGTGCGTTCAGCCACTCCCATAAGGAATCTGGATCCCAGGGTGGAAATTTCATGGGTCGAGACTTTTCCTACAGCTTTCCTCACACTCCTCTGCTGCCAGAAATATCTTGAACAAAAGTGTGGCTCTTCCAGTGAACTAGAAGAGAAGCAAGAAGGACAGGGAAGTGAGAGAGAAATGAATTGCCTAACCGTTTTATTTAAAACGCATGCGTTTCTGTTTGAATGCCATCATTTTCTATTAGAAGTATTCAAGAGTCAAGAATGACCACAGCCAAGCTGCCGTTTCCTGCTTGCTTCATATATACCATCTTTTGCCAGAAAGAAGCAGCGTAGAAGTTTTTGGAGATTTTCAGATCTTGAGTAATCAGGAAATCTGACCCAGTGGTACCGTTTGTTTAAATGTCCGGAATGTACTGGCTAAGAATATGCCCGTTTCGATCAGTTCGCTTCAGTGCAGAGAAGGAGCTGGGAGATGTGCCTTGCTCAGGGAAGGGCCGGGAGCTCAGCTCTGCCGTCCGTGCCCCTCCAGCCCAAGCTCTGCCCAGCCGTCTCTGCCGTGGCGGGTGGCTCCCCTCCCGGGGTGGGCGACTTGAATCCCAGCAGGGCATTCGAAGTAAACTCAGCCCAAAGTTAGAAGTGGTGAAGTGAATTATAATGGATCAGTAATACTGCACCACTAACTCCGCATTTTTGCAGACAGGCTAGAGATATACAGGTGCCTCTTTTGTTTGTGTTTCTTAACGTACTGAGTTGAAAATTATAACACTAATTACAGAGCTATTAATAAATAACTAAATAAAAGCTCTCCAGATCTGAAAGACCGGACAACGTATCATGCTTCTGTGCCTCTTTATTCAAACAGATGTATGATCACTCTATTGCTGTGTGCCCATGGCAAAAAACCCAGCATTTTCAGTGCTTGCTTTTAAATAAACAAGAATTGGAAACATTCTTGGTTACCATCGCAGTGGTTGAAAAGCCAGTGCTGGTCACACTGATTAAAGGGACTAGCAGTATGGTTTGTGTCTGACTGCTATAAACCATCCTTCAGAGATCTGTTAAGGAGCACTGAGAGCGCCATTCACTGCCTTATCGCAGCTACTGCGTGACGGCGCGGTAAAAATTTGCTCTGGACATGCCAAAGATTATCTGCCTAACTACTTCAGTTTTCTGGTCATTCTTTGGTTTTTAACTATGATAAAATTAGCTTATCTGTGGATGCATTTTCTTTCTCTCTCTCTCTCTCTGTATGTAGATACTTTTATATACACACACACTTAGATATGAATTTGTATCTATCGTCTTTGTGTTATTAATGGAGTGGTTCTTGCTTACGTGTGGAGTGGTTTCGAGACCTCAGTTTTGTGGATCACCAATACAAGACAAAGAGCAAAGACAAGTCAACTGACCTTAGTTGCATCCTTTTCTTTCTCTTCAGAGGAAAAGACTTCAGTTTACTTCCAGACTGCAAACAAATAATCGAAGGAAATTAGCCATTTTTGTCTATTTGGGAGGCCTGTATTTGGGTAGAAGACATTGGTTCGTGACTCGGAAAGTATTCCTAGGCAATGAAAGGGAGCAAGCCGTACCGTGGGCGGTGGGGCTGCCCAGCCCGGCCCAGCTCTCCGGCAGAAGCAGGGACGTGCCAGCTCTGTTTGGTGTACGCGCGAGAGCGAGGGGGGCAGAGGGCGGGAGTCCTGCCTGAGGAGGGATGGTGCTGGCACGCAGCCGGTGCCAGGAGACTTGTGGGTTGTGATGGCTTAAACAGGTACCACCTCCTTCCCCAGTCACTCCCTGGGTCGTGCGAACTGGCAGAGCGGTCCATGTCGCTGCGTGGGGCCTAGACCAGGGAAGGGATCTGGCTGCAGAATTACCTGGCAGGCAAGTGGTTATTTTCCAGCTGAGGAATTTGCCCAGTCTGTTTCACGTGTGCTGCAGAAACAGTTCTGCAAGCACCGAGCCACGAGCAGCAGGGCCACAGGGATGAACAAGAGCAATGGACCTGTGAACTAGCTCATCTGGCTCTGCTGCAAATATACATCCAGAGACTTTGTCACCGCATGGAAAAAGACTATAAATAGGGCCATGCTGGAATGACCCTGGACAAATGGATGTTTCCTGTGAACAGGTTCACAAATGGCATTGCTCTTGTCCTTCAGGGATGTCATTTCATGAGTCTGGGATGATGGGCAGCTGGTACGTGAAGCAGCACAGGGGTTAAAAAGCAGCTAGGGCTCTAGCGTGGATGGAAACCAAATAACAACCAAATTTGGTTTGTTGCAGGGATCAGAGCCAAGGTCCTTGAGGAAATACTGATGATCCAAGCTCATGGGCACCCACCTTTAAAAGGAAATTCCATCTCCTAAAGTGGTTTTATTTTTATACAAACTTGGTTGCTTTTGTCCCTTTCTGTTTCCTATAGCCTTTGGAAAGCTAAAATGACAAACGCATTTTTGTTTGCGGTTTGTGAAGAGCTGACCACGAAAAGAACACGTCATTTTTTTTTAACGATAGGGTTTGCAAGGTGTGTGAAGAGGGAGCCAGTGTTTGTCGTGCAGGTGATGAAGTTAATGTCTGCACCGCTGGTGGTGGCTGGAGGTCCGGGAGGGGTCTGTGCCGGCTCGGGGCCAGGCTGGAGCCCACGTACCAGCAGCGGGGATGCTGCGGGGGGATGCCCTCCCGCCGAGCACATTTCTGTGTGCGGTTTCTGATTCCTTCGGCTTCGTTCGGCTGCTGTCGCACGGCGGCGGCGGTGTAACGCAGGACTGGTGACCGCTCTGGCCGCAGCCTCTGCTCTTTCCCAACGCAGCCCACCTTCTGCTGATCCACGGGGTGATCCCGGGCAGCCGCCGCCGCTGCAGGTTTTGGGTTGCCCTCTCGTGGCAGACGCCTGGATCCG